>NC_051157.2:111359707-111504707 GCF_013339745.2 Dermacentor silvarum
GCGGGGCAGCATGTCGTTCCTGGAAGCGACGTAGCACTCACCAACTATATATATAGGGTGAGCAGGCGTGATAGCGCTGTTTTGTTTATAGTGTGGCCTATAAAGGTACGCCGAGTACCCTCTGCCGGCGCGGCTTAGAGTTTGTTGTCGCTGACTCCTGCACTTGCACCTCGATTTTTTTTTTCAATTCTTTTTGCACATTTCTTTAGACATTTTGCATAAATAAGAAATTTTCGAGCACGCAGCCTTCCGCGTCGGATTTAGCAAAGCGGTGCGCTTGTTTACATCGACATCTACAGCCACAGATCGTTGTTAGTGTCAAAAATTGGGAAAAGGTGCATCGCTGATATGAAAAAAAAAAAGTCAAAACGTCGAATAAAACAAACATACCTGCTCATATGAGCCGCGTTGTTCCACCGTGAGACGAGTCAGTATGAGCGGTTGAGCCAAATTAACAACGGCGACTTTATTACATATATTGAGCTGTTTATTTATTACTGATTCTCGCTTTTCTTTAACTTCATTATACTTAGTTTGCGCGTGTAATAAAACATAATTATAGAAAATTGTGCTCACATAAGCGCTCATTTAAAGGCCGTGTTGTTCTCCCGCAAAAACGCGGATGCCATCGCTGATACCGATGGTATATAAATGAGTGAGGCGGCTGTTTATGCTGCTGTACCGAATGTACCGTCTCTTGTTTCACGTTTGACGCAGAGATAAACAGTACATCTCAGGAATTAAGAAATGCGTGAGCATACCAACACGTACAAACCGACCCATCTACGTTGCGAATACGAGCGGCAGCCTACGGGAACGGTGACCTACAGATGTTGGCACAGCCGTTGGGCACAGCGCTGTGTCGCCGCTTGCAGATTATTGTGTACGCGCCGTGCGAAGCGAAGAGTAGTTAATTTCAAATCGCTAAGGCCAGAACTGAACTATAAAAGCAGTTTCTTTCGTCCTAACTTGCTTACTTTTCAGTACAGGTCTGCCGGAAGCGGGTGCACGAACTCGACGGAGCCAGGCCTAAGCTTCGCTGAAATCAACATTGGCTCAACTGTCACCTACCTCTCTCTGTATCACCCACTTCCCCTTACCCCAGTGAGGAGTAGCAGGCTAGAGACACGCTCTCCAGGCCGACCTCTCCTCCCTTCTCTTCATTAAAATCTACTCTCTCTCTCAACATTGGCTCAAACTTCATGTGCACGGCTTGAGAGGCGAAGCCTTGCGCATTTCAACCTTTCAATTTTGTAGGCATGTTTTGACTCACTTTGAGCGCGATTATTTATATATACCAGCGAAGGCGTTGCGGCTATCGCGTTATCGGTTCAACGGCCTATCGCGCGGGTTTCGGTCGAACGATGGTATAGGCACGGTGATTTTATCGGTGCCGTCGACAAGAAAGCCCGTCGCAGTACCAAAGTCAGTCTTACGCTACGCACACTTTCAGTACTGCACTGACGTCGAGCTACCAGTGGAGTTTCAACGCGGTACACGGCACCACGAGTTGTCAGTAGCGCGCGTCCGAGTGCTTTTTTTTTTTTTTTCGGGGGACGTTTCCCCGAGATGGGGCCGCACGGCCGCGCACGCGACCCTTCCAAAACGTTTCGCGACTAATCCGCCAGGGCAGGGCGCATGCGCCGTCGGGCCGTGAAAAAAGGCGGATTCTAGCCACCCTAACAGAAGCAAGCAGAATCGTTGTCATGTGACCTATTCAAAATGGCGTCGTACTTGATACCACTGTACTTGATCGTTCCATTCTAACAGACGAGTGGAAACGTATAATAAAATTACGCGCTTATAATTTTATTTTTATGGTTACCGTCTTATTTAGGTGACAGGGAAAATTTGAAGTAGGAACTATTTGCAGCCTCGCGGTGGAACAGTGGATGGCGCTTATGAGGGCGTGGGCGGGGCTTCACTGCAGACTTAATTTGTATCGGACATAGATAATTGTGCATTGGCGTTCCAGTTAGGTTCTTAACAAAACGTCGCTTTTTGCATCAGCACAATATTCACTGGAACGCCAATGCATTTCTCCGCAAAGTTCGGGAAATAATATCTCGAAACTGGTGTCATCCTGAGAATTAATTCTAAGTGGATCCGCCTTGCGAACTCCACGGCTACAATTTGTAAATTGCAAAATGGGCCATCAGGTAATTAGTTTAAAACTTAATTAGTAATTTTTGTTAATTAGTTGATTAAGCATTTCAATTTCTTCTGCAAGTAATGTCCGCCTCTTTGAGCAGACCAGCTCATTAACCAGAATTGGGCTATCTGCCACAGGCAACCTTAAATAAATTTTGAAAGTGTTCGTTGAAACAGCCTGTGTATTGTAAGACAGCACCCGATACGAAGACAGAGCCCTTGTATTTTGTATTTCAACGTACGCAGCCGCGCGAGCCAGCCAGCGAGCATCAACCAGTCAAACGATGATAATGATTATGAGGATAGGTATATACAAATGAAGACGATGCTGAACTACACTGTTAGCGCTCACAATATATATATATATATATATATATATATATATATATATATATATATATATATTCCTTTACAGACTGACATGACCGTGTGGCCAAATACTCTAGCCGTTTGAGAGGCCATACGTCGGTCATGCTGATTACCAACCGTGATCACTGTACCAGTACATAAGATATTGCCGCATGCCGCGATTCTTGGTTTTCCTCCCTTTCGTGTAATTTGCGCTGATGGAATCCGGAATGACGTGGCTCCTTAAATCAAGGCCTCTGTGTCGCTACTCTCGCTTTGCAGTATTCAACGACGCGTTCGTATAGTGCAAATGCAATAACATATGCCAAGATATATTGCACTCATCCCTTTGCGACGAACCAAGCTTGCGTCTGTAGGGCCATGTTACGAGACAAACACGCTGTGGACATGTTCGAACACCACAGCAATGTGGATGACAGCTGTATGTAACAAACCGCACGCGGCCCTAGAACTGTTTCTACGCGCATGTCTTGCGCTTTCACGTGTTGCCACAGCTGCTGAGAAAGTAATAACAGTTCTCCACGGAAAAAAAAATGAAACACGCATCTGCCAACCTAATTTTATTATATTTAACGTTTTAGATTCATTGCGTTGCTTTGGGGCTTTCTCACGCGATATAATTTTGACCCCCCAGCACCCCTCCCGCCACGCCCAGATCGACGGCGGCTTCGTCAGTGTAATTATAACCAAGGCTTTTGTCACGACGTCCTGGCAACCAACCTATATATTTACACCAATAAGGATGTAACTCTCTTACACTCTTCTAAATGGGTGTTTTGTATAGACAGGCACTCTATTATCGAGGGTGGTATCTACATCATTACGCCCATACGTGAGATTTTCATGGCTGTAATTACAAAATTGCGGTCTTCAGGCAGCAATATTTATTTCAGTAAACAAGGTCGCAAATAAACTATCGTCTGGTACAATATTTCCTAAACTAGCAAAATAAAAAAATAATAATATGCTACCAAATTTTCATTTTGGCGCAAGATGACCGTAAGAATATCTAATTTAAATTTTGAGAACCACGTTAATATCACTTGACAGCAAACAGATGACAAATTGAAACCCACTTGGCGAAACGTAGTAAGAGCTATATAATCGGTATTTATCGCCGTACATGCCAGGACACCGGTCGTAACGGTGAGCGCCTCTGTGTTTTGTATAAACTCGGCGTTGTGACTTTGGCGTTGTACGGCTAAGCCCGAGGGTGCGGGATCGAATCCCGGCCGCGGCGGCCGCATTTCGATGGAGGGGGGGGGGGGGGGGGGGCGGATGCAAAAACTCCCGGCTACTTAGATTTAGGTGCACATTAAAAAACCCCAAGTGGTCCAAGTTATTTCGGAGACCTTCACTACGCCGTGCCTCATAATCAGATGGTGGTTTTGGCACGTAAAACCCCACAATATAAATTAAAAAATATAAAAAAATCAGCGCCCGTGTATTGTGTATTGGGTGCACTTTAAAAAGCCCCAGGTGGTCAAAATTAATCCGCAGTGCCTCACTACGGCGTGCCTCATAATCATATCGTGGTTTGACATGTAGAACCCAGAATTTGCATAAATACGCGGCCGTTTGCGGACATTTGATGAACTCTCTCTCTCTCTCTCTCTCTCTCTCTCTCTATATATATATATATATATAATGTTTGTGTGTTAGTGAGCAACGTACAATTGTCAATTGAACATGATGTGAAGACAACATATCTGCAAGAATAATTTCGTAATGGCATCACCAGATTTGCTGAATTGGCACAATGAAACACACCTGCACACCATTACACCTTTATAAAGGCGGAACTTGCGAAATGTGTCCTTCGGACACACTATGAGATCAACTTGCTGTTGGGCGAGTTGGTTATAGTCGGCATAAGGCATTTTAGCGCAATCAATTAACCAAAAGGATTGAGAAAGTTAAGAATACAGTGCTAAAATGCCTTATATCTTAAGAGTAAGCTTACTTCAAGAGAAATCATTTTTCTGGCATTCACTGCACCAATTTTGACTAGGTTTGCTGAACAAAGAAATACTTTAAATAGAATCTACCGACTGCAAATGGCAATTTTTTTATTATTAGGACTATATTTCTTTTTAATTCATGAAAATCGCGAAATTAAAAAAAAAGATCGACAATCAAGTTTACAACTTTGTAACTCGGCAATGAAAAAACATATCACAAATCTGCAAACTGCAACTATTTGGACTTTTAAATCCTACAAGAGTGACGTAATATACACCGCCCTCAAGTATACCACTATAGTTTGTGAGAAGGACTTTTGCAAAACCCTCATAAACGTAACACTTTCACGTAACTTGTAAACTATTACATCATACACGTATACTTTTCCGCTTCAGATACACTTTACGAAACGCCAGTATCTGTTGTTAGTGCAGAGTTATGGATTTATAAACTGTTTGCTTAAATTTTTGTAACTTGCCTATTTTATGCAAGTTCTGCAAAATAATTTTAGGCCCGAAACAGAAATTCTGGGGCGCTATAACGTAAAATGATTCCAAACTCTTTTGATTCCAAACTCCTTACGTCAAATTTACGTAACCACCGACGCAAGCATCGGGTGGTGACCCGCAGCCCGTTGTCGGAACAACCCAACCAAACACTCTCCTCGTTTAGGAGGTCACCTTTGTTCGCTTTCAAAAGCAATAACATTGTCTACACTCAGCGGTTTTTCTTATCTAATTGGCTGACAAGAGGCGAGGAGCAGGCTCTAGTGGAGAGGGTTTCGATGGAGCGGAGCCAGCACAGTGAAAATAGATAACTGCATGAAGAGGGTGGTCTCGGCTTCTCCGATTGGTACGCTTCGCCTTACTTAGCTTGCGGTGGCTGGTCGAAAATCGCGGAGGCGTGCAACGGAAGGATAAGAATGCCGCTAAAACGGATCCTCAGCAAGAAAGAGTTGGCAGAGCGATGTCGTATGCATGCCGAAAGAGCTCGATAACGTTTTACTGCCACGCAAAAAGGTTTATCATGCGCAAATAAATACATGCTAACTGGCAGGTGCGAGTAGCGAGGGCCTGAGCGATCGGCGGGCAGCCATCTTCTATTCCTTTCGGAACGGGGCAGTCTGTAGCTATTCAGAAAAATTTTCAGTTTTGTTCGGCATATTAATGCATTTTTTTTTCGCGTACACGTCACTTTGACGTGTGAGTTTGCGCGGTCTTGTGAGGTCGCGTGACAGACCGGCGAAGTGGGCGTAGCCAGAAAACATTGGACCAATGGCAGAGGGCTAATGGTGAAAAGGCGTCGAATCAGGAATGATTATTTTTCTTTTGTTCGGTTTAATCATGCATAATAACTGAGTACACGTTATATCAGATGGGAGCTATCGCGGTTTTCGTGACGTCGTGTGACGGACAGGCGAAGTTGGGAGTGGCCCGAAAATGATTTGACCAATCGTGGAGGCTGATTGCAGAAATTGGAATCAAAACAGTTTGGAATCATTTTACGTTATAGCACCCCTGTTTTCTAAATTTGGTAAAATTCAGCTTTCTTTCTTAAATGCAACTAGTTTCACTCAAATTCGTTAAGCGTTTGTCTAGTAAGATCAATTCTGCATTTTAGATGCATTTGAATTGGGAAGTCGGAGTGAGGCCGCTTGCTAAAGCTTTCTCTTAATGGTGCAGCATGGATGTTTTCATCAGGGTTACGCCCTTTAAAAAAGGAGCTATAAAATAAGGGTGTGTCAAGGGAATTCTGTACGGCATTTTATCCATAAGGGTGTGAATGGATTTACAGAGCAGAAACAAAACTGGCAAATTTGCCGGTATGGCTTAAAATCTGCGTCTTGTGCTACACAAAACAGCTTGTGCTGCAAAACATGACGACATGCCGAAACAACAAAAAGCGGGCTGAGACACCCTAACCTAAAAACGCCAGGAAACTCTAACCTAAATGCCAGCTCGGCGTTTGTTGCATTGTGATGATGTCGAAGGTCTGACATTTATGCGCAAGGACTTTTTTTTTTTTTAATGCCACATATTCGCTACTGCCAGCGCCGCCGCAGCGGCGTGCGCCATATGCTACCATAAACTCCTTCTGGTGATTCAAAAAAGAAAAGAAAAAAAATCAAACCACCTTTCTTAAAGAAAGACGATTGAAGGCGAAGCTTTCTCCCATGTAAACTGAATCAAAGTCTAAAGCCAACGACCACGCAAAGAACCCAATAAATGTTAAGCGACCCGAGGCGATGCATATGAGATTTGACTGCTTGTTTAGAATTGTATCTTTTTGAACGATGAAGTTGAATGAAGACACATTTCGTTAAGTTGCATAGCCTTTATTTCAGGTCATGTAGCCGTTGATTACACGCACACACGCAAACTTTCACGGACGACTCTACACTTGCACAGTATTGCCTTGTGATCACTGCGGTACGTTCGCGTACGGCAGCCTCTTCTTCTGCCGTGCGCTGCACCTGCGGCCTCCCCATGGTGACGGCCGGGAATGCATTGCGTGACGCGCGTTATGCAATGCAGATATATACAGTTCGTCTGAGTAGCGTGGCGTTGCAGTTCCCATTGTTCTTATCGGTACAACTGCGAATGTAAGCTGTAGTGTTCTACGATACGCATGTCGTGCGCCGTTGTTCTATTGTGTGCGCAGATAGTTCCATTGTATAAGTTGGCTCTCCTGCAGTGTGTTTTCAGCGCTCACGGACGAATCAGTGAGACATAGAAAGCTTCGTATAAAAAAAAAGAAAGCAGTCGTGTGCATCTATTCTGACTATTCTAGTCCCTTCTTCACACACCGTGATGCCAACAGGGTCATCCACATGACGTCACTAGAGTAAAATCGGCCCACGAGGGACATCTGTTGCGTTCAGTTTGTTAGCGCACCTTTGCCACGCTCCCAGTCGCACGCCCGCTCTTTCTCGTCGTCTCCCTTGACTGTAGTGCGCAATCAACTGATCTCACTTCCCGTAGTGTGTTTTGCACAGCGCGTGCGGGGACAATAGCGTGTAGCCTAAATACTTGGAGTCCTGTTAAGCCGGAATTGATGGCGCTTTCAAACGAGTACGCCAGCGTGACGTTTGGGAGCGGACGTTGTGCCCACGTGTCTTCTAGAATAGCACACGGCGAGGAGGAATGAAAGGCCGAGCGTTAGGATAGCGAAGGCGAAAAAGAAAGCGTATTAATGATTGATTAATATGACCAAATAAAGACGTACGTTTAAAAGGTACACTAGTTTTCGCCTTACCTTTCTGAAACATGTAGAAAATCAATAGATTTTGGAGTATTATCACTGAATCACTCGAAACTTGAAGAATGAATGAATGAAATCAACTTTATTGAAAGGTCCTGCGAGTCGTAGGGGATCGTCGACCTCTACGAAGTGGGCTTCTCCCACGACGGGACCGGGAGCCGAATGCTCGGCGGCGGCGTCGTGGACTCACTGGACGGCCCGAGTTGAGCGGGTTGGTCGCTCCTGATGGCTTGATCGAAGTTGTTCTTTTCTTCCTCTATGTCGGGGTGAGCTCGCGAGCACGACCAGAGAAGGTGGAATACGTTTAACGGTGAATAAAGGCTATCGCAGTAAGATTTGTCGTAAAGCTGAGGTGGGTAGTGGTGAAGTCTGGTTTGTGTAGGGTATGTATCTGTTTGTAACATGCGCAGAGTGACCGCTTGGGCCCGATTGAGACTGCGGTGTGGCGTGCTTTATGAGTGTCGCAGAAGTCGGTAGTGTTTAGTGATTTCTTGGTATATGGAGGGGGCGTAGCCCTTTGAAAGGCCCTGACAGCTGTAATCGAGTTGCCGTTGACGTGGGTGAGGTTGTTGTCCGCGAGGGCCAGTGCGATCGCGACCTGTTCTGCCGCTTCCGATCTTTCGGGTGGTGGTGGAAGCCGAATTGACGGCGTCGCCGCAGCCGTTTATCACCGTCGTAACGAAGGCTTTGTTCCCGGTGTACGCTGCCGCATCTACGAAGGCGGAGCAGTCCGGATTCCTATGGGCTTGCGAGAGAAGGAACTTTCCCCTGGCTAGTCTTCTTTCCTTGTTGTTCTCTGGATGTACGTTTCTGGGGATGGGTCTGCTAGTGATCTTGTTGCGAACGTCCCTAGGGATGGCCACGTGGTCCTGCTTGACAAGGGTCGGGTCGTGGCCTAATTTGGCCAGGATAGCCCGGCCAGCCGATGTGCCTGATAGTCCGACGAGCTGGGCGTTGCGCTGTGCCTCTGCGATTTCATCGATAGTGTTGTGCATGCCGAGCGCCGCGAGCTTGTCGTTACTGGTGCTGTTCGGTATGCCAAGGGGCTGTTTGGTGACTTTACGGAGTTGTGCGTTCAGCTTCTCTTTTTCTGTTCTAGTCCAACTGAGCATGGCTGTCACGTATGCAAAGTGACAGGTGACGAAACGTTGGACGAGTTTGGTTAGATTGTGTTCCCTTAAGACCTTGTGTCTGTTGGCTATTCGTCGGATCAAACCCATGGTACGGTGGCTAGATTGGTAGGTGTGTCGACCAAGCTTAGTTCACCACTTCTCCGCATCATGACGCAGAAGTGGCGCTGCGGACAGTAGAACGGTTCAGCCGCGCGCAAACGTCGGCTGCGCTGTGTAGACGAGCAGCGTGTTTGATAGTATCGCTGCCTCTGACTTTAGCTTTGAAGTACGCTTTATATAATGCCGTTTTGAGCAGTGTAGGCAAAGCCATAATGGGGAAATTGTTATTGTCGTCTAGTCAGAAAACACGATTTGCTGAAGTCAATTTTCTAGCTGGGCGATTGGTCACATTTATCGGTACAAATGCGGCACTCCAGCCCATTGCATTAAAGACGTAGATGCATTTTTTTTTCAATGCATAGAACAATACTGCAATAGTTTTATACGGTATATGGAACACGTGTTTACGCGATATTTAGCGAGTTCTAATGTTTCAATTTCGAGAAATCTAGCTATTGTGTTTTATTGCTGCCTCAGTTACGGTATTTAAATTGTTACGAGAATAATTGTGTTGGTAAGTGCATATGGTTCCCTGTTTGGTTGCAATAAAATCAAGCAATACGTCTTGGACTAGATTGATGAGTGTATTTAAAATACAAGAAAAGCTCTCGTAACTTGAGTCAGCGGACACCAACATAAATAGCCTAGCGCCAGCAAGGTCGCAACGTTGGTCCACCGCATCATAACATTATTCACAGCACACGCCTCAGCTTCAGGTGCTTCCTCTTCTCCTGTTGCTTTCGCACGCCATGTTCTTGCCCTTGAAAACAAAGTAAAGGCGTGTAATTGAATAGAACGTAACATCGTTTGCGAGCTCTTTCTTATGTCGCTCACAGCCGATCAAATTCGGAGGATTCATCTGCAGAAAGGATGCAAAGTTGGCGATACTGTTCCTTCGTAACTCATTTAAACTGAAGCAGAGGGTGAAGGCGTCTTCGAGCGATGCTAGCAGTTTTTTAGTGCTTCTGAAGGGAGCATTAGCCCTGACCTACTCATGTGCAGCGCAAGTGGTGACTCGGGAGGACGAGCTGATTCTGTTGAATTCAGTAATGTCCTGAGCAATCGGAGCACTTGGTTCTTTGCAGGAACGTCCTTGCTACATAGCCTGCTATATAGAATATTCCCTGTAGCAGCGCAGCGGCGTTCGATGTCGCAGGCGCTGAGCACCTCATGTGCGGCTTGCAAATTTCCAACGTCGAGGAGCTCATCGATGTACGCTTTTCAGTGCACCGGTGTACACATTTCGTTGTACCGCTTGCTCATTAACGTCGCCGATAGTGAGCAAGCTACTGAGCAGCCCGGGACGAACATTTCCGCTGTCAGGAGACCTTGCCAGATTCGTAAATTCCAGTACTCTTTCTTACAGATTTAGAGCCCGACTTGCAGTTCAAAGCGATGCAGTAAGTCTCCTTGGTGGTCTTCATTGGTGGATCAATGCCGCCGCTAATCTCGTCGGTCATTTTTTCCCACCTGGAACATTCCACATCCCTTGGGAACTTTAAAAGAGTAACAGAGACCCGGAGCTCTGCACGTTTCAAGCTGACATGAACAGACGACATACAACTATTCCAATACAGGATCTTTTTTTTTTTTTTTTTTTTTTTTTTTTTTTTTTTTTTTTTGCGCGCCGTCTACCACACGCCGCGCGTTGCGGAACCGTTATACTGACCGCAGCGCCAATTTTGCGTCATGACGCGGAGAAGCGTTGAACTACGCTCATGGACGCACCAGTCGGCACACCTATACCCATCTAGCCACCGTACCCATGGCGTTGTTCGTTTTGCCGACCAGTTTTTGTACGGTGATGGCGTTGCCAGGATTCTGATGTGGCTGACGTTCGAAATGGCGGTGCCCGTTCTGGTTCGGACCGTGATAAAACACTATATATCTGTGACACCACTGTGACGCACGCACTTATATACTTCACGATGGTGGCGGGAAACCAATGTTGGCTTGTGTGTTCGCAGGATTGTTGATGATTCTATACAGGATGTCTCGCTTAACTTGGGCCAAACTTTAAAAATATGCAAATGGGCTACGTAGCTCGACAGAACCAAGGTAATCTTGTGGCCGTCGCTTGGAGATACTAAGATTATATTGTTCTTGCATTCCGCCTAATTACATCCTCAACATATATTATGTCCACTGCAGGACATAAAACATAATCGAGAAACTGTAAGAGTGGGGTTGAAGATTAATATGCAGAAGACAGCTAATGTTCAATAGCCTGGCAAGGGAACAAGAATTCAGGATCGCCAGTCAGCCTCTATAGAGTCTGTAAAGGAGTACGTTTATCGAGGTCAATTACTAACAGGAGACACTGATCATGAGAAGGAAATTTACAAAAGCATAAAATTGGATTGGAGTGCATACGGCAGGCATTGCCAAATCCTGACTGGGAGCTTAACACTGTCTTTGTAGAGAATAGTGTACAATCATTGCATTCTACCAGTGCTAACAGATGGGGCAGAAACTTGGAGGTTAACAAAGAAGCATGATAACAAGTTAACACACACGGAACACACACACAGCGATGGAACGAAAAATGTTAGGCCTAACATTAAGAGACAGGAAGAGAGCGGTGTGGATGAGAGAGCAAACGGGGATAGCCGATATTCTAGTTGACATTAAGAGGAACAAATGGAGCTGGGCAGGCCATGTAATTCGTAGGATTGGATAACCGGTGGACAATTGGAGTTACAGAATGAATGCCAAGATAAGGTAAGCGCAGTCAAGGACGGCAGAAAACCAGTTGTCCTGCCTAATTACATAATTAGTTTTAATTAATTATTCAACTTCTCAATTGTTATAATTAGATGAAAAGTGTCAATGAGAAAATTGTAGAGCCACTTGAGAAACTCCCGATACAGATTCTTGTTGCTCAATACGTGCTACATAAAAGTGTTATTCGAGCGTGAAAGAAGCCCCGCGAATACACGCAAAATTGCCGCGCGACTGCGGCCGCTCGAGGCACTTTGCGTGTATTCGTGGGCATCTTTCACACTCGGAAGAACATTTTTATGTAGCACGTATTGAGCAACAGGAATCTTTATCGGCAGTTTCTCATGTGGCTCTACAATTTTCTCATTGACACTTTTCATCTAATTATAACAATTGAGAAGTTTATTAGTTAATTAAGACTGAATGTCTAATTAGGCGGAATGCAAAAAAAATAATCTGAGTATCTCCAAGCGACGGCAAACAACATTACCTTGGTTCTGTCGAGCTACGTGGCATTTGCATATTTTTAAGTGTTTTACCCAAGTTACGTGAAATAACTTGTATTTGGTGGAAAGTAGGGCACGTTTATCTGATGTACACGCAGAATGTAATATGTGTGTGTCAATAACGGCCTTTGCAGTAAGATGCGTATTGCACAACTCGAAAGCCCATGCGACCATTATGCGTATGTTTCCCTTGTGTTCTGGGAGACGGAAATGTGGCATCGCGTTTAAATTTGCAAGAAACGGTGGGCCATGGTATGGGTCGTATGTGGGCAAAAAATTTAAAGTGAGGGGTTTAATTACGGGCAATAAAAAAATACAACTGTACAGCATACGCCTTTTTGTGACCTTATCTGGGGACCATACAACGCATATCAATGCAACCAAGCGTAAGAAAACTCGGGGAGATTGAGGTCGAAATCAGCAGAACCCGCCGCGGTGGCTCAGTCAGCTAAGACGTTGCGCTGCTGAGCACGAGATCACGGGATCGAATCCCGGCCGCGGCGGCCGCATTTCGATGGAGGCGAAATGCGAAAACGCCCTGTGTGCTTGCGTTGTAGTACACGTTAAAGAACCCCAGGTGGTCAAAATTAATCCAGAGCCCTCCACTATGGCGTACCTCATAATCAGAACTGGTTTTGGCACGTAAAACCCCAGAAAGAAGAAGAAGGTCGAAATCAGCAGGTACCTTTTTTTTTTTGTCGGGTAATTGAATACTATATACACTGACTCATGACAATATCAGCGTAGGGCGGACCACACGAGGCGGCCTGTTTTACTGTGAACAGCGGGCCGATCTAGTTCGTTCGTTCGTTACGCTTTGGTTCACGCGCGGAGTGTAAAATTAAAAAAGAGAATTAAAAAAAAATAAGATATCCGAACACGTATATATCCGGAATCGAGTCATCGATCACGCTATTTCAAGCCGAGCATTCAACCACGACGTCACGTCCACTTTGCGCAGGCGAGCATATGATCATTGCATTGGGTGACGTCAAACGTCAGAGGGGAGAGAGGGAATAAGCTTTAGTTACACGGATGGCTCATTAGCCAAAAACAAGGGAGGGGGTGGTTTTTGAGTGCCATAAAACAATCCAACACACGCGTGTACCTCTTTTGTTTGTTTAGTAACTCTTGATGAACGGGAAGTAACGCACGTATAGCCAGAGGTTCGCAAATGCCCTCATATTTTGTTTTCATTCCTCACCCTCACACTTGCGCTTCGGCGTCACCCTCATCCTCACTTTTTTGAATTTTATCCGCACGCGCTTCGGCGTCACCCTCATCCTCACTTTTTTGAATTTTATCCGCCCTCCCTCACCCTCAATGCATGATTTTTTTTTCATTACCTCACTCGCCCTCAGTTAGCAAGAATGTGTCGTCTGCCCTGGGGGAGTGGAGCTGCCGTCTCAAAAGTGAAGCCGGACCGCTGCCATCTTATCATGGGCAAGCAATAACGTTAGGAAATAGCGGGGAATAAACGAAGCGTTTCCTTACCCCTGCGTGCCGTTTTGACATGGTTAATTTAGCCATGCAGATATCGTTCGACGTCTTACTTTCTGTAACCGGTTTCAGAAGAAAGCCTTAACGTCTTTTCAAATTTTATGGTACATCATGATATTAAGACGCAGCCAAAGGTTAAATTTTAAGCGAAAACTTCGAGCTTTTAATTTAAAATTAGCCTATCGTTTACAATAACTGACCAAAAGGAGGTGAGCTGTGAGCATGTTTCAGCTGGCACGGCCCTCTTTCAGAGTAGAAGTATAGGCAAGCTGTGGCTTCACCTGTGCTGGTAGGGAAGTGTGGGGGCTGCCACTCCGGCAATTCTTTTTCAACCTCCTTGGTCTTCCCTCACACTAACTTTTCAGAGCTTAAACAATATTTTACTTGCCTGGAGGGCGAGAACTGACCATATACCCGTATGTCGGCAATGCTAAACGATAAGCATTACTGATTCTTTTTTCTTTTTTTTCCTATGAACCGGCTGCGTTCAACTTGGTGATGTTACCGTGTGTTAATACGAGTTGCTTATTGTATTTTAAAGATAATGCTCTATTGCGTTTTGGGGAGTGTGTGAGTGAAAAACATTTATTGTCGCTATATACAAAGAGAGAGTTTGGGACGAGCCAGAAGAGCCCGCCCCGTACAAAGTCTAGGAGGGGTTCGTATTCCGGGACCCCTGTGGCTTTTGCGGCAGCCCGGGCTCGGTACACCAGGGCACGTTGGTCCTGTATGGTCGAGCAGCCGAGCAGGGCAGCCTCGGGCGCTTGTATAATAACAGGGGGCAAGGAAGCGTTCAGAAACGATCACAGAGTTCATTCTTTGCGCACAAATCAAAACTGACAGAAATAGGGTGTAAAATGAGGGTGTAATAAGTGGAGTAGCTCGCGGTAAGTTTGACGCTGAACATACATCCGCTATACTTGAACGAATCAAGATTAATCTGCCCTGCCCATGCATGAGACCTGTGCTAGCTTCGAAACATTCTCGATCTTCGTGCCAAAGCGACAAGAATTGCAGGCAATTACCAGAACGTAGTAATTTTGTTATGCGGGTTTGCGCGACAGTTTGTTTTTGCAATGTACCCTTGATCTTGACTTAGTTACAACCTGTGGTGTAAGCTTGCACATATTGCATGGTAGAGTGGCGCTCCCTCGAAATACAAGTGAATTACAAGTGACTGTTCTATATCCTTAAATGACATTATTTGCTGTGCAATTTTTTCTGTTGTGAAGTAGCATGCGCCAATTTGAACTTTGAGACCTATATTCGCCTTTTGTGTTGACAGTGTATCCCCCTTTTTTTTGTGTCGGTTTTAGCCGGTCAATCTTTGTTATACACTGCTGTCTTTGTCTTCAGTTCCTTGTTTGTTTGTGTTAGCCGGCAAATGTTTTTAAAGTACTGTTTGCCTAAGAGAGAAAGAGCAGCGGGCATCACCCTTGATGCCAACCTCTCTCGCACACACATTTAATAATAATCAAATAAAAGACATTTGCAATATTTAAACAAACAAAGATGAATATGCCTTTCCCGTGCATAAGACTTGTGCTAGTTTCGAAACATTCTCGCTCTTTGTGTGCTAATGACCATAGCGCCGATCACAGGCTGTTGCGAATAGGCCTCGACGTGACCGTTTACGGGGAGGTTGATGCATGTAAGGTCACGCGCGCAGTTTATCACGTTTCAGTCACATGGCACTGCACACCGGTATTAGTTATATACGTTTTAACAGTACATCACTCTAGATCCTCAACACACAGCGCACGTAGCTACCTTCTTGAGAGAATTCAAATATTGGCAATTAGATTACTTAACCTTATGTCGTTGACATACTCAGTCAACTGGCAACGCATGTACGCCTGGATTTGCGACTATCTACACTAAAAACTAAAGACACCCCTCTTTAGTTACACTGCACTGCACAAAGTGACGCGTCGAGTACCGCAAACTGGTGTTTTAGGCCCTACACTGTTCAACATCTGTCTAATTTGTATGCATAAATGTGTGCCGCCCACCTTGCTTATTTCTATTTATGCAGACGACATATGCATATGTAATATGCGTGTTTTACGTGCAAGGCTCCATAACGCCATCGCCTGTATGGAAAGTTTCCCGTGCAGTCGAGGGCTTAAAGTGTCGCCAGAAAAGTGTGCTCCGATAGCAGTTACGAAAAGGAGACATCCAGTGCTATGGCCTGAAAGTATACAAGGCCCTCAGGTACCCTATGTTGCCAGTCACAAATTCCTGGGCGTGACTTTTCATGGACAGCATTTTCGTTGGGTAATTATGTGTATTAATATGGATAATATGTATTTTGGGAAATAGTAAATTAAATTAAATTCTGGGATTTTACGTGCTTAAACCACTATCTGATTATGAGGCACGCCGCGCCTGGGAGACTCCGGAATAATTTGGACCACCTGGGGTTCTTTAACGTGCGTCTAAATATAAGTACACGGGTATTTTCGCACTTTGCCCCCATCGGAATGCGACCGCCGCGGCGGGGATTTGATCCCGCGACCTCGTGCTTAGCAGCCCAACTCCATAGCCACTAAGCAACCACGGCGGGTGAGAAAGAGTAAAAGGCAAGCAGCACCTATAGAAATATTACGGCAGAAACCATCCTCTATGATTATCTGAGTCAATTCAAATGATTTCTTCCCTGCGCTTGGCGCAAAGCACGACCGAATTCGTGTCCGCAAGGGGAAACGCTCGCTTGAGTGGTGTTCCCACATGCGCGGGTCACGACACCCTGACGACGCACGACTGGAACCAGAAGTCGCACCAAATTCGTCTTCGACAAAGTGCTTTTGCAAGTACGCGTCTGCGTCCAGCAAATGACGATCCTCCAATTGGCGCCGCTTGGTTTCGGTAGCCTGTTGAGCGGCCGTTCGCTTGGCGTGCCGCTGTTCTTTGACCGCGCGTCGCTTCACTTGTTGCTCGCGCTTCACGGCCCCCCGCATCTCGTCGCTTCGCCTCCTGCCTCGCCACTTCGGTACGCATAAAATACATCTGTAGTATTTGCAGAGCCTTTGCAGTCTTACGCTCTTCCTCCACTTCATACTTTCGAGGGCTCATGACCTGTGACCTTGGACGGCCTCGCGTTTGACCTTGACCCCGGCTAGGCAAAAAATGCTTCGCATTTAATAATCGGCAACAAGCCCTACGGCGACCGAGTCACCGTAGAGATAAGGTCGTCGTATCTTTTCAGTGTCATACAAAATTAAACGGTCTCTCGACAGTTCGATACTGCTAACACGGCGGTCGGCGGACACTATGTGGACTATTGGCGTCGGCGCATTGACAGGGGCGCCGACCCAACGGAGACCGCTGTCACCGGAACTCGGCCGACAGAAATCGGCGGGTCGTCACCCTAGAGTGACCATGCTTTTACGATCAAATGCAAAAACCTCACCGTAGCACTCGTCGCTCATCGTAGAAGCTTGAATCGCGACTTCGTCTTTTAGACTCGCTTCGCCGAAGCCGCCCTACCTCGCCCTCACAGACGTCCCGACTACGACCCTCACCTCACCTTCAACTCGCTCCGCGAAGGTGATGGCATATAAGGCTAAGGGTGTCCATGTCTGCTTATGGCGCGCTGGTCAAACCGGCTTCGCGCCCTAACCTCGAATCGGTTTTATAGTTCGCAGGACATCGACATGAAGGGGTGACAAAGCCCATATATGCCTCCAGTGAGGTAATGAAGCGTCCCTTGAGCTTGATTCCTAATGTCGCGTGACCGGGGCAGTGCCACAGTAGGCGCCTGACCATCGGACGGGCAACGGGGTCGCACTTCCTGCCTATGGCGACGAAGCCTCGTCCATCTATATTTCTTATTCCTCTTCGTTATCGATGTGTTGCCTTTGATGGTGACTTCGCGTGTTTTTTGAAGTGGCATACGTGCCACTTGACCAGGGCATCCTTATAGCGAGTGGTGGTCCCGCCCTGGTCCTGTGAATCGAGATTTGCGCCTCCCGAGATAGCCCCTTGGGCAAGGAGTCATTATTGTGCGCGTAAGCATCTGAAGTATCTAAAGTTATCGACGAATGGGGGCTCATGACTATTGTTCGCAGAAAGTGAGTTAAAGGACCCCTCACCATGCCTCTCTAGAAATTCGGTTGATGCACTGTAAGTTGTAAATCGCCGTCCAGGTAGCGTTCTGTAGCAATAATTTTTAAACCGACTTCAATGAAATGTTACCAGGCACTGTTCGAGAACGCGAACTACCCTCCCTTGTCTTATAAAGCATGTGAAATATGAACAGGACTTGTAAACAATGTACATCCAGTGACCCGAGACATTTGTTAAATTCATCATTTCGCCACTGTTGCTGGCCCCAAAGTGTCGAACCGAAACTTTTTTTCGTTCCTGTTTTCATTCCGGTTCAGCAAAAACTGTTAAGTTCTGGCTCAATACCGGAGCGAAAGAAATATGGTTTTAACCGGTTCGAACCGGTTCAAGCTCATTTGTATAACCAAAAAATAATTACAAGAAAACTACATAAATTTATTTTGTAAATAAAGGTCGATGCTGCTGCTAAGCTGCATGGCAAGATTACGCATGTAGTTCTTCAGGCTGCACGTAGTTAGTAGTTACAAAAAAGTTATGCAGATCCGACATGCTAGAAGCTATAAGAAGCGAAGCTTTATTGACGGAGAGAGGGGCGTTTATTGATTAAACGCAGAGAGTCCTCTTGACTGCTACATTTCGCTGCAGAAGGAAGTGGAGAAAAAGTGTGGTGCCAGGAGTCATAATGAGGATAGGCAGTTCATACAAGTTCTTATATACAAGTTCTTGTCCGAATTGCTCATTCGCAGCTTTTAATCTAAGCCGGCGTTAACTAAAGAATTCAGAGCCCTCCCCCTGTCGAGAAAATGGGGGTAAGCGAAGCTTGTGGCAAGACGACACTGTCGCAGGCGTTCCGCTTCGTTTGCCCTAAACTAATAGTCGGCGGCTTTTCGCTGACGTTTGGCCTCAACATCGCACTCCTGCAACTCGATGTCCGCAGCTCTTCGCTGACGTTTCGCCTGGGCTTCGGAAGACCTCACGCTAGAATCGGACGACAAACTTCGCATACCCCCATTTTCTCGTCAGGGGAAGGGCTGGTGATTTTGTCTCTTTCGGTCCCACGTGTGACGAGGGTAGTTCAAGGGCGCGTTACAGGTCCCCGAGCCAACAGGGAGGGGTATGCGCCATTGTACGTGGACCCTTTCTGCACAATCGCCAGGATCGGCCCACTTTTAAGCGTGACACCACCACCACCACCGCCACCGACACTTGTGAGCCTGTAAAGCTTCGCTTAAAAAGAACTCGCAGTTTAGCACGAAAGGCGAAGCATTGATTGCGATAGCAAAATAGTAGACAGCTATACGAAGTAAGGATAATAGTCTTATCGGCCGTATAAACTTGTAAACATTCGCTTACCAGCTAAATTAGCAAGCATGATTTCACACCCGCGCAAGCAAACATGAGCACACCTCACTCGATGGCCGCGGAAACTCGCTGTCAAAATGCTGGAGTGAGGAAGCGCGGCGGCAGCAGCAGCGAATGAATTGACCTTCGTGCTGCCTCTGACTTCAACGCGAACTAAGCGGCGAAAACACAGCGCACACGAAGCTATTGGCACTCGACGCACTTTGTCCCCATTCTAGATCGCTTTCAAGATAGGGCCGCGCGCGGCCGCGCCATACCCAGCAACCGCCGGAGTAGAGCGACCCTCCTCCCTCCCCTCCACCCGATGCCTCGCGCACGGCGGAAGACGGCGCACTTCGTCCCCGCTTTCCTCCCTTGCGCGCGCGAGATTGAGCCGACTCGCAAGCTTTCACTCTCACATGCAGCATACGGCGCGCAGCGACGATGTTATTGCCCTTGGACTTTGTACGGAACTCCACGGCGACGGTGACGCCAACACCGACGGCGACGGCATAAATGCGCCTGGAGTGTCCATACATCGCAAAAAATTCTGAGCCTTGATGGCTCGCTTCGTTGACAATATATGTCCAGCCAAAGGCCCAGTAACACTTTTTTTTTGTTGCTGCACTGCCGGTTAAATGGCGCTTACAAAAACGTTTTCTGAATACGGGCCCTGGGTCCGTTTTCACAAAATGCCCTTAAGGTAGAATTGTTCCTAAGAGGAAATTTCAGCCAATCCTGATGCTGGACATCTTATTAGCGAAGGCGGCTGGCCGGTTAGTGGCAAAGATCATTTACGAACGAAACGCTTTGTGAATTCGGTCACCGGATCATATTCGGAAAGAACATGGTAGAGCGACCACGGCTTGCTTTATGAAGAATAACGACGTGCACGGCTCTGGCACCTGTGAGGCTAGCATTCTTTTCCAAAGGGAAAACTTCTTGTCACAGCAAGCGAGGCGCATCTACTGATCGCGCTGTTGGAAAACTTCTTGTCACAGCAAGCGAGGCGCATCTACTGATCGCGCTGTTTGAGGAGCAACATCGGAAAGCGAGCCGACTTCTTCCACCTCGAGTATAGCAGTGCACAGCCTTTACTAAGCACGGACGCAACATTATAAACAGTCTACCCGCAGCCCTCCGTCCCTCAAGTTTTCAGCAATGGAAGAAGAAGGCAGCCACAGCAGATAAAGGGGATCCCGGACTGTCGTAGAATCTTTCTGCGAGACGTTCTGGCCCGCGCAATTTTAACTTTTCATATTCTAGCTCCCATTCTTTCCCCCATTTCTCCCCGGAACTTCACCACCAAGAGGGCAGGTCATTTGTTGTAAACAAAACATTTACAACTACGCGGGACAATAGGAAAGGAAAACTTCGGTTTAAGTATCACGTGTGGAAGCATATGTGAGAAGAAACGTGTCATTTCTATAGCACCTACTTCATCTTGTGCGATTAAAAGCCACCACCCATGCAGGAAGCACTTCTTTATTATATTTGTATATAGGTCTGCAAATAGCGGAAAGCTATATTATGGTCCTCAATTTCAAACGCTTACGAGTGTATTACCAATATGTCTGCCCCCTGACGCGATACGTTCAAAAGCGTACAAATGGTGCTGCTACTTCTAAAATCAGGGGAACAAGGTGTGTATTTAGAAATAAGGTAACATATTTGAGCCACGAGTGCAAGCAGTGCATGAACGAAAAGCTCCAGAAAAGAAGGCCAGCCTGAACCTAAAACCGTTATTTTTTCGTTTCGATTTCACTCCGGAGTAAAAAAAAAAAAAAAAAAAAAAAAAAAAAAAATGCAACATGCCCGTTCAGTTCTGGTTTGAGCAAAGATAACATTTTTTTTTTTTTTTTTTTTTTGCAGTTATCGGCTTTCGGTTGAGTTCCGGTTCGATGCCCTAGTAGGACCCACTATCGTATGCCAGTGTATTCATGGACACTGCGGCATATGCGGAAGTGAGATTGTTGATCTAGCAGCCCGCGGAGGCCTATACATTTAAGAAATTTCTGGCGAATATATTTTACAAAATCCGCCACATCAGCAATGACAAAAACAATATGCCTACGCGGAAAGAAATGCTTTGTGGAGTCTGCCGCTTAAACATTCCGTTCACCACTCAACAGACCCAGTCCTAGAATCAAGACTTCCACATCAGCTTTCCCGTCACCTTGGGATATATATCATCGACTTCGCCTGAACCCCTAATTAATTCACCAATTCCGAGCATCTGTACCGCCTTTGACTGACCACCAAGCCGTATTGTGATAACTGTGGTGCGACGAGCGATGATTTCTAGAACCGAGCGATCGAGCAACAAGAACGAGCGATCTGTTCATGCGATGGCCCGTTACGTCACTCGAAGCCGTCGCTCGTCGCCGTCGCGCACAAAATCGCTCTCATGCGGTTTGGGCTTAAATTAAGGGAGCGTATGATGAACCGGCCAAAAAAAAAAAAAAAAAAAAAAACCGACAGTGGCTGAGTCGGTTAGCGTGGTGGTCTCGCAACTCGGAGATCGGTGGTCCGAATCCGCAACCCCACGAGCAATTTTTATTTTTGCGCGGCTTGAGAGCGAGAGTTTTTTTGCGGTCACAGCTACAACGGCACCGATACCTGTGAGGCAATACAAGCTTCGCTCGAAAATACCAGCTGCTCTCAGAGCTGCACAGGTGGCTCGGCAGGCGCTCGTGCCACTGCTCCCGCGTTCGTCGTCGTCTTCTTCCACAGCTGGCTCCGTTGCCGCTCATCATGTCAGCGTAGAATTTCACTTCTCTTCGGTCGTCGTAATGGGGAGGCCGCGTTTACGGGGGTATGAGCCATTGCTTAAGGGGGTATGAGCCGTTCATTGTCTTACGCAACGCACATATTAAATTTTGAAGAAATTTCAAGGAAATTCATCCAAAATGAACGCGCTCGAGAAAGGGCTCGTCGTCGACGCGCCGATGTAGCAACGTGTACATACGTGCCGCTCTTCAACGAACTTCTTTCACACCGGCATGTGTCACTGTAGATGTGGGACTAGGGTAGGTATTGATGTTCATTTATCATTTGAAACTATTTGACGCCGACTTGGAGCGCTGTGTATGTGCCACTCGGTCTGTGCTGGTTTTCAGTGAACCTCTTTGATGCCTACCTGGGTCACTGGATTAGTGCCGTATTTCAGTGAACGTGTTTGACGCTAACTTGGACAACTATAGGGATGTGCCACTCTACAATTACGAAAAAGATCGCTTAAATTTCTAAGATGGTAAGCGGAATCGAACCCGCCTCACAGGGTTTCCTCAAGGACAGCAACCTGGCACTTTAGCAGACTGCGCCCCTAATACACTGGACCGCTTTTAACGCCAAAGCTGTTTAACCTGGGCGTTTGCCGTCAGGTGTAACGCCGAAGTGTGGGCCTTACGGTGTTAGTGCAGAAAGGGTGGTAGTGCAGAAATTGTCCTATCGAAATGGCACATAGCCTTGTGAAATAGCGAAGGCGTTTAAGCCCGAGGATGATCCGTCGAGTGTACGGCGCAAAACCTCGATGACGTCACCATGCGTCGCCTAGCAACGCTTCGGCCCAGCTGCGCCGACCGCGCCGAGCCTCGCCACTGCTGCGTAAGCCGTGACGTCATCGCGCGCGCCGCATCGCTTCGCCTTAGCTTTGCCGTGCCATGACGTCACCGCACCGCGCGGAGTGGTTGCCGCGGCTGCGAAGAGGCGGAGCTAAGCCCTGACGCCACTGCGCCGACCCACGGGATATATAGTTGCGCGTCGCCGCCGCGGCGACACAAATGCCCCACCGTCTCCGCGCTGAGCACATCGCCGCGAAGATGAGGCGGCCGAAGAAGAGCGTCACTCCCGAAGAAGAGGAAGCGCGGCGCTCAAGCCGCCGCGCACCTACTTCAGAGCGAGTGAGACGACTGCGGTCCGATCCCGAGTATCGCGCCGCCGAAGCGGCGGCGAAACGTCGGCGATTCGCAGAAGATCCGGAGTTACGAGCCCGCCAAACCGAGAAAAAGCGTTTGAGCGTCCAGAAGCGTCCAGATGCTTTAATGACCGAGTGTTAGTTGCTCCTGGGGCTGTCGATAATTCCGGGGTGATCTTGCGCAAAACGTGGCTGAGTGTCGAAGCATAACCTCCCAAAAGCTTGTTCGAACCGAAATAGAGCTAGGTGGGGTCGCCAGCTTCGCTGTTTGCCCAGTCTTCGCACCACTAGTGTGAAGCTGCCCCTAATTTTCTAACTGAACGCCATTCACGCCAGTGCTTTAGCGAGCGAGTGTACTCCATGAAAGTACTGGGTATGTTCCGTTCTTCAACCTTGACCAACTTGGGTCACTGAGTATGTGCCACTGAGTGTGCGGCAAACGAGGGAAAAATTCACCGGCGCCCAACGCTTCTCGTCTCCGAGGCCGCGCGCGGAGTTCTCGGTGGCGGTGCTAGATGGCGCAGCGGGTACATAAAGAAGTTCGAGAGAGGAGCGCAGTTGCTGCACGACGCGTTTCTCAGTGTTCGCACGCAACGGCGTGCCATGCATTTCGGAGGCCACGTGCAGGCTTCGTGGCGGCGGCGCTTGATGGCGCCAGGAGTTATTAGGAAAGAGCGAAAGAGGAGTCCCGCCGCAGTACACGCCTCTCGCTTAAATAGGTTCGACGGTGGGAATACGTTGTGTCGCTGTATAGATTCAATGCTAAACACATTACCGCCGACATCGTGAGATGGGTTCGGCCGAATGTTTTCTCCCTATTTACTGTACGGAGTACTTACGGAGGCGGTTTTGCGCTCCCTGCTCTTAGTAAGACTCCCCGAGTTGTCCGATTTGCTGCGAGCTGTTTGTGCGCCTTTGGTGCGGAAGCGCCATACCTGTGACGTCATCTCTGCTGGCGGGGAGAGTGGCTTCTCCCAGAAGAAACGTGCAGGGGCCTTTGTTTAAGTTTTCAGCTGTGTTCGCTGCGCACATCGGTGCAACATACTTTGTAGGTACGTTCGTTAGCGCGTGATCTACGCACCGCGCTTGTCCATTTATAATTTCTAATCCTGGTAAGGGTCCCTTAAGGGACAGATGTTATGCTAGGGTCAAGAGTGAAGGCAACCCGTCCGGTGCCACAAATCTATAACGGGAAGAGAAAGGGATACCGAAAACTAGGGCAGAAAAAAAGTACGGAAGTATGCGTTTGAAGAGTGTGGAATTCGAGAGTTTATGGAAATTAAAGGTTCATCGGATCTTTGAGCAGCGTAATGAAAATAAAAGAATGGAGGTTGTGATTCGCTATCGCGTGCAGCCAAGGAAGCTGGTACAACAGCGATATATATATATATATATATATATATATATATATATATATATATATATATGCGTCTTGACGTCGTCCTGCATCTTCGTGTCCGTTTAGTGCTGCGGGGTAAGCGCGCGGTACGTCGATTGAAATTGTTTCCATGTTTCTATGCGATTACTGAGTAACGCACCATAGGGTCATGAGGCCTATGAAATTCTACTGACGAGCACAATGTCGCGGATTGGATTTCCTGCCACGGGTGCTGTTATTCTACGGGGGGCGGGATGCAAAAGAAATATAAAAAGAAGAAAAACAGAAAAGCTCTTGTACTGGGGTTTCTATGTGCGGTTAAAAAAAAACCCAGGTGGTCAAAATAATTTCAGGTGTGTGACAACCTGTGGCAGTTGTTCAGCGTTACACGTGGTGGGAACTTCTTCAGCCAAGCTCGCGAAGAAAATTCCCTGCGTACAGAGGCTATTGGGTGCTTCGCCTTGGCTAATATTATATGCCTTACATCGCATTGGGATAGTTCATATGCTTCTAAATAACGTTATGGCCAACAGGTCATCATGTATTTTTTTCACACTGGTCGATCAGTTGGCATGGTCACGTGGTTGACATAACACCAATTTCTCAAATAATGCATCGCGCTGCACTAGATAGTTGCAAAGTATTAATTTTTATTCTGTTTATTTTAGTGGTTTACCAACGCTCTATATCCTCTTTATGGTGAAAACACTTGCAATAATTAGGAAACATTATTTTCTAGTGCAAGCAGAGAGAGTTTTTTTAATGTTCTTGTTACAATATAAGTATATACTTATTTTAATTACTTTTCTCTGTGTTCCTTCTTATACCTGTATGCATTATCTTCTTATGTTCTTGAGTTATATATATATATATATATATATATATATATATATATATATATAGAGAGAGAGAGAGAGAGAGAGAGAGAGAGAGAGAGAGGCTTTGTGGCGCCGCGGCATGAGCGCGTTCATATTGGATCGCTGCCGGCGTAAGTGACCTTGGGTTCGGAAAGGCCAACAGATAGCGCAAAAAGAGCAATGACGCCGGGGAAGAAACGCTTCGACGTAGTCGACGGCATGCGCGCTTTTTAAGTACAAGACACACAGTTATTCAACAATTTGTAATTCTAAGCTGATATACTATTTGACAGTGTTTGCGCTATGTCGCCGTAAGTATATACGTGTTCGAGCATTGGAGAAGCTGCCGTAGCCTGATGTTTACAGTGCTACAAGTGCTACTCTGCTGTGCAGTCATTGCATGCGGTGACAGTGACCGACTGTGATTGTTCATCCGTGCTTCATTTCTTTCTATATCTCTACTTTCCTGTCACTTTACCTCCCCCTACCCTCTCTCCCCAGCGTAGGGTAGCAAACCGAACCTTCCCCTCAGGTTAACCTCCCTGCCTTTCCCTTTTCTTTTGTCTTTCTGCAACACAGAATGGTGCACCATTGTTCTTCTTTAGCTTGCCACGATATAAATAGTGTGATAAGTGATAATATAAACGATATACATATTGTGCACAACAACTGCTCGCTCCACATTTAGGCCCCGCACAAGGTCACCAATGAACGCAGGCGCAACCAGACCAATGGCGCCATGTGGTTCCAACTGCATGAACTGCTCGCAGCAAAGCGACTATGTGCTTCCGTTTAACTGTCTTCGCGTTAGTGCAATGTCCCTTACTAAATGCCACCTGTGAGCCTCTTAGGCATTGTAGGTTACAAAAATACTATAATGAAGGGTTCAATTAACCCGACTGGAGCGCCCTCTGGAGCGCGCTATCACGCACCTGAAATGGGGTGCAGGGGAAGTTGACACATCTGGCCGCCAGAATGACTTAACGCACATAAGACGGACATATTTGTTGCTTGGTGGATGTATCGACGTACTCTGTTCAGACTCGTGCCCCCGGTACTGGACCAGAAAGTTAATAGGCATTTGGTCCATGACCGAAATATGGGAAGTTGGGAACTACACTGAAAATATAAATTTGCATGAACTAACGCACACCGCAAAATATTGCTACCGATAGTTTCCAGCGCCCGACCTCGCACATCCTTCAACGTGTTTTTCGGAGGTCGCTCTTGACTATTCACGCCTTTGACGCTACGATCAATTTCAGTGCAGTGGAACCTACTCGACTGTTTCCGTGTATTTCAGGATGCAGAACATGCGGCGTTCCTCCCTTTTGAAAACAAGCGGTGGCAAGTAAAGTATACCATACGGTATTCTCTCCATTTTGGGGCTGGAAAAGTTCTAGAAACCGGCAAGATAACTCCGTGGCTTGTTTCGCCAATGCGTTTAGTTTGCTATTTTCCTGAGGCCTTGCAGCAGTGCTTTATATAACTAAAGTCGATATTCATCTTGCAGAAAATCTGTGAAGGCTGCGTCACATTTGTACAACGACTCTCAACCTCAAACTGCGAGACATTCGTGGCGCGTGGAGAAACACTGATTGCGCATTGCGTGCGACGAAGACGCTTCTATTATTTTTGATAACTATACGGGTCTTAATGAGGCTTTATGAGGGAGGTCGCAGGTTCGATTCCCGGCCGCATTCCGAAGGTTGTCAGAATGCGTAGACGATCGTGCACTTAGATTCAGGTGAGCGTTAAAGAACCCAATGTGGTTAAAATTATTCGTAGGCCAACCCATTACGGCGTCCCTCATGGCCCACGTGTTGCCTCGGGACGTTAAGCTACTCCATGCATCGTAGTCTCCTGCATATAATGACATTCTGAATGGTGTTTTGTGAACAGTGGCAACCGGCCACTTCAAGAACGCCCTTACACTGTACGCTGTTATTTGTCAGTCTTGGATTCATCGATACACGACTACAAAGTCGTTACTTATGCGAACAGAAGATTAGGCATCACGCCACCCTTAAGAGAACTTTGCCTCAAGATGCGGTTAGGTAACGCGTAGACTGCGGCGAAGGAGCTCGGCTTCACCTAGTTTAAACAGCTAGATAACCCCATAATATCACCCGTAATTTGCGGGGCGTGTTCGCTGCCGACCGCCAATTGATTAAAGCTCTGAGACGTACGTGCTGTCCACCTGTGCTACGGCTATAGATGTACTAGTTAACAGTTCTGTTCTCTATGGAATTACGCAATGAAACTGCAAACGCCGCATAAATATCCTCACTGCAACAAGTACATGCCGTAAAGCGCCTAATCCCTTTAATGAATCGAAAAGCTTTTTTAGAAGCGTTCGACTATTCGCTTACACTAACAATCATCGTCGATGATTTCTGGACAATTTTTACGCCTGACTTCGATGGTAAACTTGTAACCCAAAACCACCAAACACTGCTTGATTTTTATGCTATCCAGAAATAAATAAAGAAAAAAAAACTATTTAAGAAAAAACCATACATCAAGAACTCCCTGAGGGACTTGTCAGATAGTGCGTAAGCATTCTGTCAGTCGACCCCCCCCCTCCCTCCCCACACACACACACACACACACACACACACACACACACACACACACACACACACACACACACACACACACACACACACACACACACACACACACACGCACACACACACACA
Source organism: Dermacentor silvarum (assembly GCF_013339745.2). NCBI lineage: Eukaryota > Metazoa > Arthropoda > Arachnida > Ixodida > Ixodidae > Dermacentor > Dermacentor silvarum. The sequence continues at coordinate 111,387,672 of NC_051157.2, forward strand.
CACACACACACACACACACACACACACACACACACACACACACACACACACACACACACACACACACGAGGTGCTACCCAAAAGTTCCGGGAATTCAGCGCCTAATCAGCACTGTTTCCTTCAAAGTTGCTTCCTTGAGCATGTATACAGCGATCCCAGCGTTTCTGCCACGATTCCATGCATTCGTGGAACTCTCCAGGCGACACTGTGTTGAGGACCACCTGCGATTCTGACTGGATCTCTCCAGCACTGTGAAACCGACGTCGTTTAAGCCTCAACTTCAACTTCGGGAACAATAAAATTTCACAAGGGGCGAGGACAGGTGAATAGGGTGAGTGCAGAAGTACTGTGATTTGTTTGGAAGTCAAGAACTATCGAAAAACGAGTGATGTGAGAGCGGGTGCGTTGTCGTGATGAAAAAGCCAGTTGTTGTTCTTCCACTTCTCCGGACGGTTGCGACGAATGCTTTCTCTGAAGCGTCTCAAAACGTCACACGAAAGCTCGCTATTCACGGTTTGTCCAGGCTCGAGGTACGAATTCCTTGTGGACAATGCCATGTAGGTTAAAAAAAAAAAACAGTGAGCATGGACTTCACATTGCCGCGAACTTGACGTGCCCTATTCGGACGCAGGGAGTTTGGCAACTTCCATTGCGACGACTGCTGTTTGGTTGCAGGATCGTATCCATAAACCCATGTCTCATGCCCGCTTATTACGCCGAAGAAGAATGTGGGATCGTCTCTGACTTGTTGCTTCAGTTCCGTACAGAGAGAAACACGGTGCAGCTTCTGTTCGTCACTGAGCAGTCTTGGTACGAATTTTGCAGAAATGTGCCTCATGTTCAAAACATCCGACAACATTCGCTGAACTGTGCCGTACGATTGTCCTCGAATGTCGCAGACATCCTTTATAGTTCGCCTGCGATTTCCAACGATAGCCTTACGAACTTCCGCTATCGTTTCCGGGGTTGTGCTCGTTGACGGGCGTCCAGAACGGTCATTGTCGTCAACCCAAATTCGACCCTCTTTGATGCGTTTATACCATAGAAACGTTCTTCTTTGGTTCATGGCGTCGACTCCAAAAGCGTCCTCTAGCATACGATGAGTTTCTGCCGCAATTTTGCCAGAGAGAGAGGCAAAACTTTTTTTTGACGGGGCATGAGAGCCGTCGATCCCCGTGGTGGGTGGAGTCCAGGGCCCCAGTGGCATTGGCAGCACTTTTGGCTCTGGCGATTAGCTTTCGCTGATCCTCCAGTGCCGAGCTGGTCAGTACTAGAGATGGGCAAAACGGCTCACTTCAGTAAACGGCTCAGAACGGCTCAGCTCACTGAAATGAACCGGTTCATTTGAACGGCTCAACGGTTCACGTAAATCTGTAACCTGTGTTATGCCTGTACTATAGTTATTTGGCTTTGAAAAAACTAATACTCGTATATGCATAATTGAATAACCATGTTTTTGACATTTTCACTATGTTTGGCGAATATCTTTACATATATTAAAAGCGGGAATTTTTAGTTGTAATGAAACTTTCTTTTCTGATATTGGGGATAAAGTGCTAATGATACTGTAACGGGCAGAACGTGACGTACTTTTTTCAGAAAAAAAAAATAACTTCATAGTCATTACAGGAGCTTGTTTTGGTTTTGTGATACTTTAAAAGCAACTTTGTTCAAAATAAGGACAAAAATTATTGTAAATTATCTTTCAACTTTATTTATTCACATACGCACGCTCACTGTAATATGAGTGAGCTGTAACGCCATACAAAATAAATGTTGAAATCATTTCTTGAATTACACTACAAAAATCATACGAAAGATCCACAAAACTGCCGCACGTACCTTTCGTTCTTTTTTTTTTTCTCTTGAGCGCACGCGCGATACTGGCGATTATGCCATCGTGCGCCAGGGCAAAAAAAAAAAAAAAAAAGAAGAAGAAGAAGAAAGAAGAAATGAAGTTCTATTACTGCACAAAAGATCATATTGGCCTCATTTTATTGACGGGCTAATGATACACGCTCAGAAAATGCACAGAAGTGGATGCCATGGGCGACATTTTCTACACTAATTAGCACAAATGAGGACCAGCAGCAGGTAACAAACGGTGCCCATCCTTTGCCAATTAAGGCTTCTTTAGTTGTCCCTTCGGTGGCATCGGGTGCCACAATATAGGATGCACAAAAAACCAAAGGGACTGCCTCCCACACCGCACACAGCGAGCGAGTACGAGTAGCGCGAGTCTGCCCACGCCGGGCACCACCCGTCGGTCAGAAAACGAAACCTCGAAACCCAGCAGAAGACCCGGCTCTGACGGAACGGTTCAGCACGGCTCACTGAACGAAAGAGAACCGGCTTCCTCTCTCCGAAAGAACCGCCGCTCACTTACTGACCCACGGCTTACCGTTCTTCAAAAAGAGCGGCTCAAAAGACAGCCGAAGGCGAGAAGGTGGATGCGACTCTTGCGAGGAAGGGCGGGAGGGCAGTTGCTTTCTCGCAAAGCTAATAGATGGCGCGGAAGTCGCACCCAGCAGAAGACCCGGCTCTGACAGAACAGTTCGGCACCGCTCACTGAACGAGAGAGAACCGGCTTCCTCTCTCCGAAAGAATCGCCGCTCACTTTTACTGAACCACGGCTCACTCGCTCTTTAGAAAGAGCGGCTCACAACATCCGGCTCGCTCCTGAGCGACGCATCTGTAGTCAGCACCATCTCCCACTGCTCGTGCGTTGCGTTTAGATTGGGGGAGTTATTGGGGATATTTTGGCACGCCCATGTGGCTTGGTAGAGGGTAGCTCGCACTGTACAGAAAGTACAAAAGGGCTGATAAAGGGTGGGGTACATCGCGTGAAGGAGCGTGAGGTGAGGATAGGTGTTGGTCTGGAGTTGCCTCCAAGTTTAAAACAAAACGATGCAAATCCTTTGCTCCTTGAAGTCTGCCATATTGGTTGCTAAGAAATGCGCCAAATCAGTGAAACATTGCGTTGCAAAACAACACTTCGCAAAACAATACTACTTCTTAAATGCAAGCCGTTCAGCACACTGATCCGCAAGGCATACTGCTAGCTACATCTAGAGGCGGAAATGTGTACCACACTCAGTTTGCCCGTCCTTTTCAAATTCTCGGATCTTTTGGGTAGCACCTCGTATATCGCGTTGCAGGCCCCAGGCTTTGTTTTGTTTCTTACTTGATCCAACCTGGTCCAAACTGGTCCGACCACTTTTGGAAACTCTGTATATCCTATGTCGCGCATAATAATAAATTGAAATTGAAATTGCTACAATCTTCCTTCCACCAATATATCGGCGCCTCAAAGCCCGAGCTGTGACGAGGAAAGAAGGCGACAAAGTGGCACAGGGTGCACACGCTGAGGATGTCGAAGAGTTCGCTGGCTTTTGAACGAGAGAAGCATGCGTGGTTTTGTCGACTATGATGACGATTACGATGAAGGCAGCTTGACGGCTGTAACGATGACAGCGAGCTATTTTACATGTGACAATTGACAAGCAAGAAAAGAAAGCTTATTAGTCTGGAAATGAAAATTGAGAAACACATTTAGATGGGCCAGATGTATTGCGTGCCACTCGACACGTTTAGCGGCCTCGTAGAGAGACGTGAACCCGGTCAGGATACACCCGCTCAATCCTTTTTTTCTGGCCTTTAAGGCGATCCTATAGGAAAGCACGTGGCTTTGAAGATATAAGGAGAGAGAGAAGGTCGCAATTGTCGCGAGGAATAAATGAGGGTCAAATAAGAAGAAGGAAGAAAGGAAGGAGGAAAAAAGGAAGCTCGGGTGGGTGCGAAAATGTCCAGCGCTGTCGTCTGGCTAAGGAGAGGATGATTATTCCCCTCAATTAAGGACCCATACCGCCAAAATGACTTCCTGTTGGTGTATCCGTCCTCTGGCGTCATGTCCTGCGTGCTTCTTGATCTCGCCCCCCCCCCCCCCCTTTTTTTTTTTTCGTTAGTTACATTTGTCTCAAACGTCCCTCCCCGCTTTCCCCCAACATAGTTCGCCTTTCATCAGTCGCGTGCGCACGGTTGTGTGTGTGCTTTCTTTTTCTTTTTTGCTTCCTCCGTTTTCTTTTTTCTACCCTTTCAAAATTGCTGTTCTCGCATCTATGTTCGCTACTGTGTGCTTTCTTTTCATAGTCATTTTTATTAAATTTGCTCGTTCGTCACAAGGGATCGGTGTGTATCTTATTTCCGTTTATACTCCGCTTAAACAAATAACTGGGCACTTTGGTGCAAGCTAGGAGATGCCCCAGACTTAGCAGACGATGTTCTAACACGTAGGAACTCGTACGCGTCACGCAGGGTTATGTGTTCTCGCGCGATTGCTTTCTTGATTGGCTAAAGACAATTCATTTGTTCTTATTAAAATTTTTATTGGCATTTTCTTGTTGTTTTTTTTTCTTTTTGTTTTTCCAGACTTGACTAATCAACTTTCTAATCCCACCCGATTCTTAGCCAATCCCTCATTGTGGTTATGAGCCGTATATAGAGGCAAGCCAAGCAAGCAACCGGGAGACCCAGGGCTACATTATATGTTTATAATAACTATATGGAAATGTAAACAAGTAGGATTTGTAATGCACAGCCGGCGTCAGACTTATTGGCTTAACTTTAACAAACACGGGCTCTTGGCTCTCGGGAGCAAAATGTCGAATGCTTCGCAATTAAGTCCAATAGTCTAGCAGGTTCAGCGCACCCCGCAACCAGAAATCACCGGAACTGTCAGCAGGATATGCAAGAAAGCGTGAATTGCCATCTCGATCACAGTTGATCGTAAGAAAAAGACACATGTTCATCCGCTAGCACGTAACATTTAAAACGAAGCCTTTTAAATGCGTAAGCATTTCTGTGCTCACCCGACGAGAAAACCGTCCGTTCGTCCGTCATGTAAGACGATATCGCTTTCAAGATAGAGCCCGCAGCTGCGAGCGACTCTAACTTCGCGCTGCCTGTCGCTTCATCCCGAACGAAGCGGTGAGAACACAGCTCTCACGGAGCACGCTGCAACCTGGCCCTTTCGCAGACCACTTTCAAGATGCAGTCCGCGCGGCCGGGCCAGAGTACGTTTGATCGGTCCCTGCCGCCGCCGGAGTCCTTTGATCACGCTTCATAATGGTTCGACACGGATGGACAAGGTGCTAAAGACAAATAACGGCTTATGATGATCAGAACGTCATCAGCGCACCAGGCGCCGCCACCTGCATGACTTTGCATGAGTTATCAATGCTCCTTGCGCCGCCGTCCGCACCAGTTCGCGTCGCCGCAGCGCTGTCGTTTGTACTGGCCGGATCAAGTGTGGTAACACCGACAATGACACCGGGCTGCTTGGAGATGAGCACGTGGCACAATGCTTATTACGCATACTTAAACAACTCCCAGAGAAGTTTCCGCGTGATTTTTTTTTATTTTTATTTTATTACGGGGGGGGGGGGGGAGGAAGGAGGGAGAGGAGCGAGGGAGGCACTTATGCTGCGGTCGTTGGTTAGACTAGGTTGCTGTGGTGATTCATTCTAGTTAACTTGCGGACAGTTTAATTTTATTTTTGCACATGAGGAAACATGGGGCCCCATAACGTAAAACTGTTCCAATATTTTTTTCCCCTTCCCATCTCCTGTCGTCAAATTTAGGTAATCGCCGACGAAAGTATCGGGCGGGGACCCACAGCGTTGTTTGGACAGGCCAGTGAAACGCCCTCCTCGTTTATAGGAGGTCACTTTTGTTCGCTTTCAAAGCGAACAGCAATGTCTACCTTGACAGTTTTTCTTTTTCTTTTTTTTTTAGCTTAATCCGCTGACTTCGTCCGAGGCGAGGAGTACGCAGAAGTGGAGATGGCATTGATGGGGACGGGCTAGCGCTGTGAACGTGTAGATAACCGGATAAGGAGGGCAGTGCCCGGGTCGGTGATTGGTCATGCTTCTCCTTGCTTATTAGCCTTCGGTTTCTGGGAGAAAATCGGGGTGGCGTGCCACCGAAGGGTAAGAATGTCGCTAAAACAGATCCTCAGCTGAGAAAAGGTAGCAGAGTGGTGTCGTATACGTGCCGAAAGGTCTCGACAGCGTTATACTGCAACGCAAAAATTTGTATTATATGAAATAAATTTATTCTCCCCGGCGCAACTCCGAGTAGCCAGTGCCAGAGCGATCGGCGGCAGCCATCTTCAATTCACTTCCGAACGGCGCAGTCACCGGCCGTGTCGAAACAAAAATCACTTTTGTTCGGCATATTAATGCATCCTTTGACTTGGTGACATGGGGAATGTTTGCGGTTTAGTGACGTCGCGTGACAGGTGAAGTGGGCGCGGCCCGAAACCTTTTTACCAATAGCGGTGTGCTGATGGTGAAAAAGGTGTAAAATGGGAAATAATTGTGTTCCTCTTGTTGGCTCTAATCATGCATAATCAGTGCGTACACGTCATATTATATTACGAGTATTCACGGTTTTCTTGACGTTGCGTGACAGACACGCGAAGTGGGTGTGGCCCGAGAACATTTTGACCAATCGTGGGGAACTGATTGCAGAAATGAAATGGAAAAGTTTGGAATAGCTTTACGTTATAGCGCCCATAATTTCCTTGGAATATTCGCAGATGGGTCGCGCCAGTACATTGCGTATTGCTAAAAACAGGAATGGACTTCGTTTCGCACCCCATCGCATGAGAACTGATGGGCTATGAAATGAGAATAAGGCAACTGATGGTCGCAGATTAATTATTTGGGTGCCGAGAAATTCCCGGCGTTCGGGTGGCGGTCGTTTCATAATTTCAGGCTGGATGATGCTCGCGTCAAACCACAAGCAAACGTTACAGTTCAATTCATTTTTTTCGATCACACCAAAAGAAGAGTGCACCAGAAAACTGTTGGGCCAATAGCCGAAGCTAGTGGAAGCCCACGACTACACGCAATTTGCGGCAGAGCACATGTAAGAATAAGTAACACAGCTAAACAGGTAACGCATTCGAGTAATGATTAAAGTAACAAATTCAAGCAGTGATTAAAGTAACCAAATCACATTTAAACACTCAGTCAAGTCAGTTAGCTTCAATGGCTACTTCCTGCGATCATGAATCCTCAACTTCCTTTTCTATCCGCTCCTGCCAGAAGAGTAGGCAGGATTCGTGCCCCTCTTAGGGTGGAAGTTTCCAGCCTGCTCGTTTCCTATTTCCCGCTCTCTCTCTCTCTCTCTCTCTCTCTACGTATTTTCATACCTAATAATAATAATAATAATAATAATAATAATAATAATAATAATAATAATAATAATAATAATAATAATAATAATAATAATAATAATAATAATAATAATAATAATAATTGTTATGAGTATTCAGTTTATTTTTTATTATTGTGTGATGTAGTTTCCTTCCGAATTTAATGGCTTCCCATCACTGCCTGGCAACACACTGCCACTTGAAACGAGAGTATAGTGCGACCAAGGCCGGTATTTTGTAGCGATGCGTTATGCTTTATTCTATGCTAGTGTTATCATCCAGCGATCACGGCCGGCTGATCCCGTTAATAACGCGAGCGGACCGTCGCTCTGACCACTGACCAAGCGCGAAAAGCACGAAAAGGCATTAGCATCGGAAAGGCATCGCTACAAAATACCGGCCCAAGAAGCGTAAACTTAATCACTGCGGCCAGTTTTAGGTTCGAAAGCACGCTTTAAAGAGAGCAATTAGATCTTGTTGAAATGAGGAACTTTAGAGTCAAGACAACCAGTGCGTGCGAAATGTTTGGAATAACGATGGAATACGTTTTTATGCCGACAAATGTCTTTAAAATCGGTCACGTAACGAAAACAAACATGTTATAGCATTACTTCTTATACCTTCGCAACCGTACCACCTACGCGCCTCTCTTTTGTATCGTTGTGTAGAGGAAAGAATCCATTACTCGGTAATGCATGTGTTGCGTGCACAGATGACGCCGTTGTTGCATGGTGAAATCGGAGTTAAATTTAGCCTCGCGCGCTGCGTTCAGATTGGCGTAGCTCGGCAGTACGCTTATTCAACCGAGCTGGAATGGTCGCGTTTGAGAGAGCCCACTATGTCATAATAGTAGGTATACAACTTATCAAACTCATACTGGTGCTTATCAGGAATTACAAGACCGACAAGAGTGCAATTTGTTGCTGCGTAAATTTCACACTTGCACAGCTGTGACCCCCCCACCTGCGTTCGACACGTACGTTCTAGAAATGATGTGAGGCGACTCGGGCAGCAAAACAAAGGAATATACAGCCCTCACCCCCCCCCCCCCTCCCCTGACCACGGCGTAACATGTCCGTCTCCATAGAGTGACGCAGGACAGTCTTGGACGTCACCAGTAGGAAGGTGGGGGGGGGGGGGGGGGGATCATTTCCTTACTCTAGTGCCCAAACACGCTCTGCAAAGCAAACGGGCCCACTGTACGAATATGGAGCGATCAGTATTGCAAAATTAGACCATAAGACGTCCGCTAGCTGTAATGTACGCAAACTTTCTAATGCCTGAGTAAATGTAACTTGAGCATTTGGTTAGGTCCATTTTGGTACCCTCATGTCCATACACCTGTCTGCAGCACGCAGAAGATGATTCACGTACACCACTGCGGCTGCGCCCCTGATACGTCTGCGTCCCGACCTTTCTTCTTTTTTTCTAATTCGAAACAGAAGTGCATAGACTGAATGAATGAAAATGAATGAAATATTTTAAATTCATCAGGTTTTTCACACGCGGTTCCAGAAGGAACCGATGCGTAACACGCAAGACAATATCCATTCATTGAAAAAAAAATATATTAATAACGCGGGATGCAGTGCAGGTTCTAACAATAACACCGCGGTGCACTTGAAAGCCGCGCATGTGGAGCAGCGCGACGCATTTGTAAACGTACGCACAATTGTTCCGAGGCAACACGTACATACACAGCTGAGAATTGGACAGGCAGGGATTTCAAAACCCGTCGCTTCTCCCCAACAACGTCGCTGATTTGTTTAGAACGCCAGACAAACCGTTTAGCATAATCAGCAATACGGCTTATTGGTAAAAGCATGGATTTATAAAAAAAAAGACAAGCAGTCGTTCTGAGCTGCCGATTCCAAGATCGGAAACCATGTGGCGGCGTTGCGTGTGCCCCACTCTAGCCGATGAAGTGTTGTCATACAGAGTGAAGGTCTATGCATCCTGACATGCCGCGACGCAATGCCATCTTTGGATTCGCGACCACGGCCATGAGATTCCGGGAATGGCCCGTAATTTACGAAAGCTCCGTCTCGCCAATAGTACCTGCACATTTTTGTCTAAATACACATATGGTTTATTCCCTATGCGTGGTCTGGCGCCCGCAAATTATACCAGTATGTAAGTTTCAAGCGATCGGAAAATTGAGTTGGCGAACCGATATAACATCGTTCACAGTATTCATACTTGAATGCGTATGCATTGAACCACGGTGTTAGAAGTACGCATTGAACATCGCGCGCGACGATGTTGCTTAAATATTAAGTCGGTCTTCTATGCATGGAGCTCCATCGTCACTTCGTATATGGGTTCCTTTATTGAATAAAGTAATTCCAAGAGCCCTGATGGGACATGTCAGAGAAGAGGAATGCAACACATCTGCGCCCCGCGTCAACCATGCCCCTTGGTTACTAGGATTCGGCTTCTCCGCACTATGAGCCATCTCATGGTGAAGTACCCTTTCGGTGGCATGCGACGGAGCCTTCAACAGGCTTCTCTCGCCACAGCATCGAAGCGTTTGCTGTTGAAGGTGCGCTCAAACTCCAGGGTAGGTTTTTGGCTGCGAACATTTTTAGATTTTCGGTGCTTTTTCAATACATCGAGTCGGAAATCTCGGAAAAGGTGTTGAACGGGCTACACCTCTCCGGCATCACAAGTGGTCATGCGAGGCGACTCACGTGCAACCTAACGAAAACGACAGGTGGCGAGCCTTCCCCTTAGTCGCTCGAGACGAGCAACGTGCGTCGCGCCTACCGCGCACGCGGCTGAAGCCGCGGCTGCGGCTTCCATTGAGACGCTCGGTCACGGCTGTGCCGGAAGCAGCAAACGGCGGCGGAAGTGACGCGCGCGGGCGAGCGTGACGACCCGGAAGTGTGGCGCGTCGATTGGCCGCGGCGTCGGCGCGTTGACGTCAGGAGAAGCCCACCGCCTGCGCCGCCGCCGCCGTCCCTTCGGCAGCCCGAGCAGCGCAGGCACACACAGCCGCGGGTGCCGAATCACCGGAGAGCGCTTGCTTGTTTCTTTTTGGTGGCCAGGAGCGAGGGCGCAAAAAACGCGGAGTGTTCGCGGCAGTGGTTGTTCCTATTTCAACGGTGTGGACGGGGGGACCCCGCGCCTTTGCCTCGTCTCCGCCGTCTTCGTCGTCTTGTGTGCGCGGCCGTCGAAAGGAGAAAGGGGGGCCCCTGCCGTCCCAGTGCGCTGCTGTGTTCCTTGCTTGATCGGCGGGGCAGCCGCCGTGCCTGGTTTTGGTTTCCCGCATGTGGGGTGAGAAGTGCGGTGAGCGCGTCGTCGCCGTCTCGGGCGGCCAAGAAGGCCTAAGCGGGCGCTCGCGGCCAGCGGCGTGAGAGAAGCGAAGCGCGCTCACGCGCGCGCGAGCCGCGCGCGCGCCGTGCGGCCACCGCCGCCGCTGCTGCTGCTTTCTGCGGCCCGCGATGATGTGTCGTCGGCTGCGCCGGCGGGCGGCAGTGGCTCGCGAGGCCGGCCCCGCCGTAGCTGCCCAATGAAGCGTCGCGGTGGTGGGCGGCGTGCGTCCGACGGCTGCCAGCGTGTTCTCGTTCCCGCTGTTCGGAGGACCCAAGGGGCCCCTCGGCTCCGTGCTGCCGCCGGCGGCTCGTGCCATGACGTCGGCGGCGCCGAAATCGGCGGGGCCCCCCATGAGCGGCGCGGGGCCTCCGCCCATGCCGGACCTGAGCCACCTGACCGAGGAAGAGCGCCGCATCATCGAGTCGGTCATGGCACGCCAGAAGGAAGAGGAGGACCGCGAGAAGGAGATCCTAAAGTGAGTAGCACGGCGGCCCCACTGCTGCTGCGGGGGCTCAACCACCCCCTCCTCGATCGCGCGCTCGCGCGCGCACTCCGCTTTCCGGAACCGCTAGGCCTCGCGGAGGCCACCGCTCGCAGTGTTTCTTGGCCCTCGAGCGCCCTTTCGGAGTTCCAGAGGGTCTGCCGCCTTTAAAGCCACGAGCGAAGTAAATCCCGCGTCCGCTGTTTTGGCCGAGACTGGCGTGCCTTTAGCATCGTCGTTTCGGAGAGAAACGAAACACCGGTGCGACACCTACACAACTCCGGAAAGCTTCGCTCGCAGCTACGCGGGTGCATCTATGCTTGTGCGCTATATGCGAAAGACCGTCGTCCGCGCTCACTCCGCGGGCTGCGTCGTTTGCTTTCGCGGTACCCGAGTAATCTGCGGCAGACGAGCGTGGGTCTCATCTGCGACACTGCATAGCGAATGTTGTGCTTGTGAAAAGAGCTGCGCCCGCCACGAAACCTCTCCTCCCCCCCCCTCCCCCCCTTTTCGGCTCACGAAGTGGCTAAGCCTAACGGAGGTGGTGAGCGCGCTCGCAAATCTCGCCAAAGCTGCAAATTCTCCTCGCTTGTTTCGCGTGTGTTGGTTCTTTATGTTTTAATTTTTGGCAGGAACAATGCATACGAGTCTGGTTTCGGCGATTCTTTGAATATGCAGAACTGCTTGAGCCCCCCTCTGCGTATATACCATCGTCTTTACTGCAAAGGGCAAGGGCGATAACATTTTGGACGGGGGTGTCGACGACCCTTGAAGTGAATCTCTAGTTGTCTTTCTTACCGCTTATTTCGTTTGACCATTTATCTTCTTGACGTGCATTAAGAAACTGCAATGAACAATGATGCGTTGGCAACTTTAGCGCTCGAGTGACAGCAACCTCAATTTAAAGCTTTCAGCTCAGAGCATCCCTATACGGAACCGTTCGATTGCGGTGCAGTGAAGTTTTGTGGTGCTGCTTCAGTCGCCTACTGCTTGTAAGACTTCATTTTCCTTCTTTTATCTTGCGTTATCAGACACAGGTTATTACGTAAATCATTTCCTGCGCCTGGTTTCGACAGTGCAGCGCGTGCAATGTTTCGGCGTGGACAGAATGGTGGAGTTGTGACTTCTGCAGCGTGCAGCTTTGTAAGTTGTTACAGCAACCGGGATGCAGTGTCTTTGAAACGAACGTATGGCCGCGTGACTGTTATCACGCGGAATTTAGCGCGTCCTTTCGAGGCGACTGCCTTTTGTTGCTACGATGTCAGCAATGCTTGAACGTGATCTGTCAGTCGCGACGACGGGGAGCTTTGATCTTTTTAGGTATCATTAAAAAAATATTGCGAGAGAGACGTCGTCTTTTCATCTCTCTAGAAAAAGAAAAATAACAGTAACCAGATGCTGTAGTCCGTCCCGGTGTAGTAAGAAACCACCGATTATACGAAGTGCAAATACAGCTATAGGCTGTAGAGTATACCCGCCTGTGTGAATATTTATTTATTTATTTATTTATTTATTTATTTATTTATTTATTTATTTATTTATTTATTTATTTATTTATTTATTTATTTATTTATTTATTTATTTATTTATTTATTTCTCTCTTTTCTCAACATTGTTTAGAATTGCCGGCTTTGCAGCACTGAAACGTTATGCATACATTCTTCTAATGACTCTCGGATGACTACGTATTTAAATGCCTACTAATATGGCCTACGCACGGATTTCCTGAAGTTTTTCGGTGCTTAGCAGTTTATCAGTTATGCAGCGGTCCTTAGCAGTTTAGCAGACCTGCATTGCTCTCTCAGAGTATGGCTGCGTCATGAATCCCTGTACAGTCGTCATCAATATTAAAGGGAACAGCGATTTTTTTTTTTAACTACAATACCTCGTTATGGGTTCAAATCTAGGAACTTGATACTTAACATTAAGTCTTCCTGATGAACTTTTATTGTCATTTAACACTTTTTTGGAGGTCACGTGTGTTTAGCCCCTACGAGCGTTTGAAAAAAAAAATGAAGTGTTCCCTTTCATATTGTTGAAGACTGTACATACCAACACGAACCTATTGTAAGGTAATTTGTACGAATGGACTCCGCGCGCGCTGCCACGACCCGAATAAAACGACACAAAGGGAAACACACACAACACACACACACACAGCAGACAGAATCACAACCAAATTTTCAGCGGAGCTGTTTCTTTCCAGCAGTTGTATTACGAGATTCAATTGCCTGTAATGAAATCATATACGTTAAAACGTTGCCCGTATATGGACTTGCGTTTGAGACCTTGCCCGCTTATAAAGCTTTTGGGCACTTCTTAAGCAATGTTTACAAAGGCAGTAATTCGTCCACACACATTTTACTTCGCCAGAGAAATTGCCACATTTCCACAAGCTCCGAATCGCTTTCATATGCAATTTTCTGCAAAGGCCATAATTACTCCCGGCACTTCTAACTAGGCCTACACGTTAGCCATAACGCGCCTCTTATTTTCGCCAAATCTGAACAATGTGCCTTGTTTACCTCACTGGGGACAGTGGAGAAACCAACTACAAACGCCGTGTGACGCATAAACGGGGGAAAAAATAGGCTCAATAATTATTTTCAACGCTTCCAATTAGGTCCAGTAACGTGAAATTTTGTCAAATATTTAACTTACCATGACCCCTCATTTCCAAAAAATGTAAACCTGGTGTAATGTACAGTTATGTGTGGACATTGCTAAGCATAACTGATGCGCCGTACGACACTTTCTAACGCTTTATTGAGAAATGGTTTACAATAAATGTATCCAATTCGTGCGCATTTAACTTCGCACAGAGATTTGCCATAGCGTTCCAGCCATTTCTGCAGAATTTTATCTTCGTGGCATCTGTATTTCTGCCATATAGCGATGGGCTAAATTATGCGCCGCTCGTAAGACGCTCCAGAGCGCTTGCATACGTTGTTTATTGGCAAGGCCCCAGTTAACCCAACCACTTTCAACTCTACCTACACATCATTCACCTATTACCTGGCCTTTACGCTCACCAAACTATAAAAAAAAAGCTGCCTCGTTTACTTCACCAAGTAAGTCTCGTATTACGCATGGAAAAAAGAAGGAAAAAAAAACGTGGTTTAAATAATTATTTGTAACTCTTTTATTTAAGCCACTAACGTGAAAGTGTTGCCACAAATTACACTTCAGATCCCCCTATTTTCTCCGAAATTGACGTCGGTAGCTTGTCCATATGTATTAGGAGACTGGGAAACATTGCTAATAACGGCAATATGACACCTTGGAATGCTTCAAAAGGTAACTTTCTGCAAGGTCTGTAATTAGCACACACATATTACCAATTTGTCGCTCGTCCCTCACAAAATGCTTCGTACTTCAACGAAATATAAATACCGTACCTCGCACAGTTCACCGAGAAGACCGAAGGAAATTAAGTACATGCCTTGTATAACACATAAAAATTAGGAGATGGCGAGTATTTAGTAATTATTTTCAAAGCGCATAATTTAGCTACTCACTCCTTCTGTACACGTATCCCATGAAGTGGCCGCGATTTCCTCGTAATATGAAATTGTTGCCTTTTTATGTCCTTCCAGGAAAGCGGAAAAACTTCTTAAGCGTTTCATACGTATAGCGCCTCTAAAATAAGATTTGTCATTGTACCTAGTTTCACACTTGATTTAAAAAAAAATTACTTCCAACCAACTTTTGCTTCTTCGCGGAAACTTCGAAGAGCGCTTACGTCACCAAATTTTTTTTTTTTTTTTGCAAGAAAGATACTTTGGTGAACCCTCACTCACACAACCACGAACAAGCTCAATTTGTTTCATAATAATCGGCATTGGTCAATTTTGGAGTCTGGGACGTTTCGCGTGGAATGACCCATATATAGTGATGGTCCCTCACGGACACCTTATAGTCATATATAGCCGCTTAGGAGCTCCCACGGTGACTCCGTTACTGCCTGCTCTTTCCCACTGTAGCCACACAAACGCATAGCTGGCCTGCAACATTGAGGCACTAAAGCGCAACGTGAGAAACAAAAATTACCGATTACTGGCAAATAAAATCAATCAAGGAAGGTGTTGTCTACTCGTGTGATGTCTACGAGGGCAACTTTTATTTTGCTATAGTCATTGAGAATCACGCTTCAAGGGGAAAAAAATAGAGTGACGATTTAGCGGTAAATGCGAGAGAAGTGCGTTATCATAACGACGCACCTCTTTGAGGTACCCGATCCATGATTTAAAACGTGTTCACCACATCGTAAAGTGTTTACCAGAAGTTCCCTCGACATACGTCCTCACTCTTCGAGCAGCGAAGTGCAACTGGCGGTGCTCCAGAGCAGACCACCTTCACCAGCACTATATATGTGAAGGAAGTAGTTCTTCAGATCTGGTGTATAATAAATAAAAGAAGTGTGGGCGCATGTATGAATGCAAAACCATTCAATTTAGACGTTTCGGCCGAGGTCCGGCCTTCATCAAGAGTGCGATTACAACAAGCACGCAGTGCTCAGTTTATACATTTTCTGTGTGAACATTTGGTGGCGTCATGAATACCAACACGTACACCCGTGAGCGAAAAAAGAAAAAAAAAGAGAGAAATCAACGTGACTAGAAACTTACAGTTTGCACAGCGGTGCACTTACAGTGGCGCTATAACATACTTGCGCTATAACGCTATAACGTGACTACAAACTTGCGCGCACATACATTGGCTTGATGAAAAAAAAAAACAGGTATGTAATTTCTGAATAACCCAGACGTGAACAGGTGCACATTCAGCTCTGCCCCGTGATGACTACCGCTAATGTTGCGAAGAGCGCCGCGTCTTCATTTTCATTCAAAATCCGAGGGGATTACAACTGCGACACTTGAAACGTTGTATATCCCCTCGAATGCACCGTTTGCCGCGCACAATACATCGGACAAACGGAAACCCCTTTTAGGCTACGCTTTAATAATCACAAATCACATGTAATATCTATACCGCAGCTCCCCCTCTACAAACATGTGACCACACTAGGCCATTCTTTCGAAAAATTTAAGGCCACTATTTTGAAATCAGGATTCTCTGCTCACTACGACAGAGAAGCTTGCGAGTCATTTTTAATACACAAGTTCAGCTCACTTTCAGGGGAATAAATTTTAAGCATAGGTAGGCTGACATGCATGCCTAACTAATAAGAGGCATTTTTTGACATGTTTGGTGCACCAATGAATATTTTTCCTGGTTGCTTTATGTATAGTGGGAGTAGTTGGATTATACAATCCAATTCAATCCAATTGAATCAGAGTGGAATGAAATGTGAACGCGAAGAAATCAAGGACATCGCGTACGCCCGATTGCTTCAATATGAGATCTGTGATCGGCGCGGAGCCGGATTCAGCGCTCGTATCCCAAAACTATAAGCCTGTGTGAATGAATCACCCCGTTGTCATACACAGTGGCCTCTTTTATTTCTGCGTGAGAGTATATTTCGTAATTTGTGATGGCGCAGGCACAACGTCAGGATCGTAGAAGGCACATGAAACAGCACACAAGCGCTATATTTTTTTCGTAAATTAGAAGCTGACTACAAAAAAAACGGCCTAGCTTACAAACAAATTTCGGATGCATGTATAGGCACGCATCGCGCTGGATGATAACGTCGTAACAGTGTTTAGCCGGTAAAATAGGTCACTAAAAAAAAAGAACCTAGGCAGTGTAGCGTACGAATATACTTTATGGCCACTCTCATCGAGTACATCTCGCCTCGAATATTTTAAACCCAGCCATGCTTGGCGGAGCCCTGAACGCAGTCTCATTGATTTCGAAGCTGCGATTATCACGCAAAATTGATATTTTCATCTGTAGCCTTACTATATATATATATATATATATATAGCCGGTGTGAAGAGAATTCTCTACCCTGAAGAGACTAAATCGGGTCATTGTGCAGTGAGCGTATATGAAGGCAGGCTCACACCGTTACATATGCATAGGTATAGTGGCGTCCATCTGCAAGCTACAACAAGAGGAAGCTCTAATTGCGTATGCCCTCATTACCGTGCGTCAAACTTCCCATGGGGGACTCACCTCCATGAGGGACCCTCACGGTCTGCGTGCGCGAATCTGGCCTATAGACAGCCCGTATCGCACGGGCTGGAGCCCTTCGCAGGCAGCGGCCAGATAGCGCGTGTAAACCGACACGGTCGTTGTCGTGGGGCCCACAGTTTGTTTCACGGGTATTCGACACGTGTGTCTAACTATCGCGGGTGTGTTTTTGAAAATACTAAACTCAGTAAAGTGGCATTAGTGAACTATTAACAAAAGTGCGAGAAACTGGGACGTAGAACTGAGATGCAAGCTAGAAAGTCCGAGGCCGTTGAAATTCAATTGACTTTTCATTCTCGTCGCGGCCCCTATATTATTAGCCATACTGCAAGGGCATATGTTCCTCGCGGTACACGAAAAAGCGACGCAAAAAGAACCGACCCAAAAAAAAAGAAAAAAAACTTGGAACCAAGAACCCCATTGGTCTCACACCGCTATCATAATTAAAGAAGAACCATTTTGTAGGCAATGAGGGCAACCGCACGGCTGTCTCACGCATCTCTATTCAATCCCGTCCTTCTTGCGACCATCTCCGTCCTATAGTTTATGGCGCTGTTGTTTACATTCAGCGAATGTGTGTCGCATATTTTCGTAGTGCGGTTGATGCGGCACCGCCTTAGGCTTTCTATGCGTACCGCAATTACCCCATCCACAAGCTGCATCCTCCCGTGTTTAATGGAGGGTTTTCAAGGTGTTGATTCTGTTAAGCGCAACAGAACGTGTCATGTCGTGACACTGTGATACAAACCGTTGTCCCGAGAACCTGTTCGGATGCTGTAGCAGCCGGACGCGATCAATAACCGATGGATTACAAGATGGAGAGAATGTCATAATAATAATTAAAGAGAGAGAGAGAGAGAGAAGAGGAGGGTGGGGCTGAGGGGGGGGGGGGCGCAATGGTTACTCTACACATTAGGAAAAGGAAGAAGGATGATAATGAAAGGCAATATGTTACAGAAGTGAACAGCTAAATAATACGAAGTGCACACTGGTACACAAAACGTGTGAATGTAAATTTCCAACGTTTTGTCATACGTGGGTTTACCGCTTTCCTGGAAGCCTCAGACGTGATTCGCCCATGCGTTTTGTTCGTTTTCAAGCTGAAGCTTCGAGGAAACCGGCTTTTCAGCTACGGATATATAAACACTGCGGGAAATCACGAGAAACCAGCGCACTTCAAAATATTCATAACATACTCACTCAGCAAAACGAAAACAATGGACGCGGAATCTACAGAGCCTACGGCAACGCTTGCCAGGATCCCGAAGTGGCAGCGCTTTAAAGATGTCACACCGACGTACCGTGAACAATCCAGGTCTTCATGTTTGTCTACCTGCATACGAAACAATTCACTCTTTCGACATCAAGAGATTGTATGTTTCACTTCTGCTTTAAAGAATACGCTGCGCAGGCAATGCTGCGCACGAAGTGTTGGTAAGTTAGATGATGACGACTATCGTGATATAAATAGCAAATTAATTAAAAAGAAGAATTTATGAATTGACAGCATGCGTTATCTGGAGTAGGGCATCGGGAGGTTTTCACGAGATGATTCATCAGTAAGTTGAGCGCTTGTTGTTTATTAAATGATGAGCATTAGGAAAATAGGTCACCTAAGTGCCGGCTATCTCAATCATCAAAAATAAACTCCAATCGTTAAGGAATGCATGAAATAAACAAGAAAAAGGTGGGACGAAAAGATAAGAAATATCTCGGAGAATAGTGTATGACCTAACTTTGACGTAGCGTGCTACGCAATGTAGAGCGCTCTGTATCGGCGACATCCGAGCGTCCAATCGCAGTTGAGCGTTACAAAAAACAGTCTTTATCTGTACAGTCACGGCATAGAAAGCAACACCCAGTGAAAGATAAAGGACACACAAGTATTAATAACCGTGCACAAAGTCAGACAGGGAGCACTTTCACAGTGCATTGTCTTTCAAAGAGACTGCATAAAGTCACTATCTGTCCGAAAATCACGAAGAGCTGTGACAACGTGGATTTGTTTTTCTGAGCACGACAAGAGTTCCAGGACCTTTTAACAGAGAAACGACGCCTGTGGTGTGTCCCGTTTATCTGCTCCCTTGCGTCTTTCACGCTGTTATGATCATTAAGTCATGCTCTCACCAAAAAATTCATCGTGATATTTGAGCTTCGTGACAATCTAAAGTGAAGATGTTCATCCTCACGCCGTGTACAACACATCAAAACATGCGCAAAACAAAGAAAAAAAAAGAAATATAAAAAATATGACTGGAATTAGAAGTGAAACTGCTGCGAAGCACATCACAAACACAAGAGGTACATGGTTGTACTATTATTGTGTTCATGCTTTCGGTTGAAGCCAGACCATTGCCGCGCCCACTACGCCTTTCTTCTATTCAAGTTTTCGCATTTGATAAACTTCAGAAAGAAAAATAAAGTGCAACGAATAAAATACATTGAGCGGTTTGCGATTTTCATTACGGGTTCAATTGAGGACAGAACGGAAGATGTTACTGTAGTAAATGAAAAATTTGTGGCCACGTGAGGGACAGAAAAAAATTCGCCGGCCCTCCCACTCCGCGAAGATGGTTATAACCAGCGAAACTGAAACGTGCGGCGCCGGTGTTTATCACTGGGTTAATCCCGAGGGTTCATTAAAGTATTTCTCAATTATGAGGTTACACACACGTTCGGCGGCGACGGAGAGAACGACGTCACTGACGGTATGCCCGCAGTCCGCCGTTGTCTTGAGTTTGCTCGGCGGCGTGGTTAGCAGCATTCGCCCGCCATTGGCGCTTGGGATTCTTCGAAATTGCTTCAAAATTATATCTGTCCGTTACGGTAAGACAATGAATGGCTCATACACCCTTAAGCAATGGTTCATACCCCCGTAAACGCGGCCTCCCTCTTACGATGACAGAAGTGAAATTGTACGCTGGAATGATGAGCGGCAACGCAGCGAGCTGTAGAAGAAGGCAACGAACGCGGGAGCAGTGGCACGAGTGCGTGCCGAGCACGAGCGCAACCCGAGGGGTGCCAACGACTCAGCTGCGGAAGAAGACGACGACGATCGAGCCAGTGCTGATGATAATAGTTTTCTGTACACAGGCGATTTCGCCTAGCCATATAAAGCTTCGCTTTCAAACTCCCGCTGCCGCCTTTCCCTAGAATTCAGCGTAATGACCCCCCCCCCCCCCACACACACACACACACACCTCGCAGGAAACGTTACATGCTTGAACTTTAAAACACATGATCCGGACTTTTCTCTAAAAACGTCGGCGTTCAACAGTGGAACAATTTCAAGGCTGTTTGCACTCTTGTACTGTTCGAGCGAATGCATCGTTCATGAAGCGCCTTTACTGAGCGCGTAATGGTTTATACCGCAGCAAAAAAAAAAAAAAAAAAAAAAAAATCTGAAAATAGCCATCAGACCAGCATGACCAGTATCAGAGCAGTATGATCAGTGCCTTATGGGAACGGGAGGTTTCGATTTGAAAACGTAGTTTGTTGTGCTCTTAAATACGAAAGCTGAGAACACAACGTTATGCGTCAGAGGACGGCAAGTTTTCTACCGTAAATTCTTAAAAAAAAGAAGAAGAAGCACCGTTGCTGCTCGGGGAAGTTACGGTAATGCGCTGGTCTTCTTTTTTTTTTTTTTTTTCGTTAAGGAACGTGATGATACCCGACACTCTTTCTTTTAGGTTGCAAAGCATTTGCACATGCATGTAATACTTTCCACGTCCTTCTAACATGCGCTTCAAGCGAGTCACAAGGGCATGTTATGTAACTGCAATTCAAAGAGATATTGATTTCTGTATGTTTTGGGGAGACTTACACGTAGAACTGACGCATCAAAACGTGCGTTTTGTGCAGCCCAGTGAAAAAAAAATTGATTTCCACATAGCAAATAATAAAACTTGCAACTAAAATTCAGGAAATAAACTAGAGGAAGGAAAACTATAATCAATCAATCAGTCAATCAATCAATCAATCGAATAATCGAGAGTTAGTTAATCGAGAGGAAGCGCAGTCGAGGACGGCAGAAAACTAGATGGGGTGATGAAGTTAGGAAATTTGCAAGCGCAAGTTGGAATCAGCTAGCGCAAGACAGGGGTAATTGGAGATCACAGGGAGAGGCCTTCGTCTTGCAGTGGGATAAATATAGGCTGATGATGATGATGATACTTTGTAAACATATTTCATTTATACGTGATGGTCTGGCATATCAGTCATTCAATCAATAAATCAATCAATCGGTCGATTTAGCTATTCTTTCATTCTAAAAACTTTCTTTGTTTTCGTGAACCGCCATCTTGCTTTCTAGCTTGCTTGCTCCTCAAATGCTGGAGCTATCGTAGCAAAAAAAAAAAAAAAAAAAAGACACATTTCCAATGCGCACAACGTCGTCTTGGTTCGCTACCTTACTGCAAGCTTTGACCTTGCGTCGCGCAGATTGCTTAGCGCGAGCGTTACGCAATAACCAAATGGTAAGCGCGTGCGGCCGGCACCTAGCTGCATGTTGCCGAGGTGTTCACAATCTCGGCACTCCACTGGCGGCGGAGATCGAATGTTTGTTTTAAAGCGAATAGCTTTCTTCGGGAGCCGGGCCCGTTTTCCCGCATGTGGAAGAAGGCGTGCACGCTCGGAAATTCCCGTTTCTGGTCGAATGCGCTCGTGTTCGGAAATTCCCGTTTGCGTGTGGCGGGCTGGCCGCTTATGGCTTCACCAGGGACTACGAGGAGGCGCGGCTCGCTTGTTCGGCACTCTCCCATTGGTGCGAGCTCGTAGGATGGATCGTCGCCGGGTAAGGAGGACAATAGCGTTCCTTCTTGTGTCCGCTCTCCAACGCCGTCAACGTTCGCCTCGAATCAGATATAAAGATAGGTGTTGTGTGATTTCTGCAGCAGCGAAAAAAAAAATGGCGAAAACATACAAGTATAGTGCAGTGGAAGTTTATGCTTTTTGATGGCATCTAAATCACAACCAAAAGAAGGCTTCTAGATGAAAAAGAAACGAAATCTTTAAGAGAGCCGGAAGAAAATTTTGCCATTACCCTCGACGTCCCCTCGTGGGAGGCTTAGGCCCGGTCATTACAAAGTGCTGGTTTATAATAAAAGATTATTCCTCCTCCTCCTTGTGCAAAAACATTGTACATACCACTACATTATGCTTTGATCATCACAACACCTATAAAGTATTAAACGTGTCATCTTCTAGCCTTGCTGGTTCGTCCGATGCACTTCATTAATCCACAAAGTTGCAAGGAGAATTAATTGAGCGGAGCCACGACGCCATTCTCTTACTAACATAATCAGCTTCGATGCTTTCGTATTCGCCATATGCTGAGGATGATGAGGGGGCCTTGCGTCGGCATGACACGACACGACTATGCCATCTGGAGCCTGGTGTCAGAACTAATTCGCTATCACACAATGTGTCGTGCAATTCGTGTGCAATGTTGACGGCCCAGTTTTGATCTGTGTGACCTTGTAGGCATTAATATGAATGCTGTTTAGAAAGTTTATTTCACCAAATAACGATACGGATGTCGCGAGCAACGATGACGACACAATGCCACTAAGACGATACAACACTAGCAACCGTGGACGTGTGTATAGAAGAAATGTATCAATTCACAGGCGATTAAGATCGAATGATAGTTCGATATACTCTTTACTATACTCACAACCTGGAAGATGCCCGTCTTGTGCGCTTTAGTTAGACGCGAATCACAAAGTGCACAGGCTGTAGTTCCACGAAGGAAGGAAGGAAGGAAAATAAGAGACATCACAAAGAAATAAGAAACATCACAAAGCAGTATTCCACAAGCTTGACTTGCATAGACAATGACATGGATGCAGCAACATGTACAAACGATGTGTCGCAGACGTGCACACGTGTACGATGGATATGCGACAAACAGATAGGTATTACGTAGGCACATCGCATGCTCCAGCGGTAAGCACTGAAATGAATGAATATGTGCAATCAGCCAGATTTTTAATAGTAGCACGCAAGCGCCGGCTTTTCTAACGGTCAGCGTCTTTTAAGGTGAGAAGCCGTTAAATGACGCTGACACCCTCAACGCGTCAAAGTGCTTGCATACGTAATAGTTTGGCCCCCAAATAACCCACACACTTTCAATTTTTCTTACACATCACTCATTATCTGGCCCTTACTGCTGCCAAATATAAAGAGGCTATCTCGTTTATTTCACCTAGGCCACCAGGCGAACGTCACACCACTCATACAAAAACCGAAAAAAAAAACGAGGGTTCAAAATGTATTTGTAATGCTCTTAATTAAGCCAGAAACATGAAAATTTCGGGAAGTATTGCTGTTAAAATGCCCCGCATTTTTACAAAACGTAAACGTTGTGCAACGCAGAGTTCTCTCGCCGGACATGGAACCTATAACCGTACCAGAAAACGGCAGCGTGACTTGGCGGTCCCTACGTGAGACTAGCCGAGGGACACGGGGTCTCCCCTGCGTCTTCTCTGGGCCCAAATAAAGTTATTTCACTCACTGGCTCACACTTTCGAGCACTTGCTAAAGGAGTCTTGTTACAAAACCCGTATTTAAACCACATGCGCTTAACTTGGCACACAAATTTGTGATAGCCTTGTCCCCCAAGTTCACTGAACTTCATCTTGGTGGCTCTTGTATATAGTTTCGCGCTGCTCGTAAAATACGCTAATGACGCTCCCCAGAGCACTTGCATGCGTAATTTATTGCAAAGGCCGTAATTCACCCACAGGATTTGATCTATGCTACACGTTACCTATAACAAGCCCCTTAATTTCGTCAAATAAAGATGAAATGGCTTGTATAGTTCACCGAGTAAATCTGACAAAACAAGTACAATTGTCGTATCACGCACGAAAATTCCGAAAAAGAAAAACAAAAAAAAACGAGGGTTCGATAATCCTTTCCTATGCGTCTGTTAAAGTCAAAAACATAAAAATTTCGTTCCACAAATAAGTATAAAAAATATGCTCAAAGCCTACGAAAAATTTCTACGTCCGCGTAAGCCTTTTACCTTGCTTTACACCCATCCAAACTAACAAGAGTAGAAAATACGTTTTTGCTTTCAAAATTATCTAACGCTCTGCGCACTCACCTTACCAAAGCGTTTTCGTAATGTACGTAGATACTCCGAGAAAAGTTCGCACCCTTCTCTTGTCCCCAAACAATAATCATCATATATCTTCCGTGCCTTTCTTTTCTTAACCTTGCACGCCTGCTATACTTCAAGGTCACGAACGACGTGCATGTTTAAGCGTGACATAGTATTCTCGACAGGATTGGAGCGAGCGCAGTTTTTTTATTATTATTTCTTCAGGAAAGGAAACGCAAGCAAGGTAGATGGGTTACTCCTCAAACAAAACGTCAACATTTTCAATAGTCTAGCTTTCTTTGGGAACTAACCGGAATTTCTTGTGTCTAATCGTCTTCGTGGGCCGATCCCGAAGATAGTGCAGTTTAACATTGAGGTGTAAACCGCGCGGTGGTACCGGTGGTAAGGGAGGCGTTCTCGCTTTCGTCCCTCATGACAGCTAGCGTATTGAGATTCTTCATCTCATCTCTAACTCCTACTTCCCCTGTCGATGCGCCGTGCTGCCTACTGGGCTGCAGAAATAAACGTCACTTCTCACATTAAACCACTACTATTACGCTATCGATGAGACGCTACGCGTCGGGTCGAAGACGCGGGCGTTGCCGTTTGAGACGCGTCTCCCACTACCTCTTAAGTACCTCTTAAGTACCGGTTGGCTGCCGCGTACGTGTATGGAACGGTGGTAAAGGGAACGCCAGTTATAATGCAGCTGTGCAACATGGTGCCACAAATAACCACCTCCCAGAGCAGGCTAAGGGAGTTCTTGGATAGGAACTGGGTTTGGTTCTTCATACATTTTCGGAGTGTATACACGACACAGATTTTCGCCATTTGCTCATCCGGAAGAAGCCACAATGCTTCTGAGGCAGTGTTAAATAGTGTCTTCGCTCTCGGTCTGTGTGTACAACGATGATTTATTTATTTATTTATTTATTTATTTATTTATTTATTTATTTATTTATTTATTTATTTATTTATTTATTTATTTATTTATTGAGTGAGTGAGTGAGTGAGTGAGTGAGTGAGTGAGTGAGTGAGTGAGTGAGTGAGTGAGTGAGTGAGTGAGTGAGTGAGTGAGTGAGTGAGTGAGTGAGTGAGTGAGTGAGTGAGTGAGTGAATCTAATGTCTCAAAGCAACAAAGCGGCTACGTAACACGCCATAGTCGAGGGCTCCACATTGATATCGGCTGCCTGAGATTCTTTACCGTGCAAATTGAACGGGGATCCGAACCTGCGTGGCTCCGCAGCAGGACGCCATAGCCTCTGAGCTACCGTAGCAGGAGTTTTCGGCAGTGAGGTGGACACTACATAAAGAAAAAAAATCATGGTTGTATTAATAATTCCAGCACGCCTTAATGCATACTTTATTTCCTTCGTGTTCAGATCCACTTTTCTTTTTTTTTTTTACCTGTCTTCAAGAAAAAAGAAAGGGAAAAAATACTGAAGCGTAAAGACTCGGTCGTTTGCGCACCGGTCACGGGCAAGTCAGGTTAGAAAAATAATGATAAAATAAAGTGCGGGGAGTGTGTAGCCGCAGTAATAAATTTGCGATTGGCTCCCGGGCGCAAGTGGCGCGAGAACAGCCTCGCACGTGCTGCACTCTTGCACGTACCTGCGTTTCCTCCTGTTCCTTTATTTATTTGTTGTTGTTGCTGCTTGTTTGTTTGTTTGTTTGTTTGTTTGTTATTGTTTGTCCATTTTCTGTTCTTCCTCCCTCGTGCCCTCCAACTGTCATCGCTGATGGACGACCCGTTTGTTACAGGCACGCTCAGCGCACGCGCGAATGTTTTTCCGGGATGCTAGTTCTCGTTCGATTTCTTTCTTTCTTTCTTTCTTTCTTTCTTTCTTTCTTTCTTTCTTTCTTTCTTTCTTTCTTTCTTTCTTTCTTTCTTCTTTCTTTCTTCTTTCTTTCTTCTCTTCTTGTTCTTTCTTTTTGTTTTTCTTTGTACTACGCGTTTGGGCTTTCTTAGCGCTGACACAGGGCCCTTCATTTTAGAGCAGATGCAACTCGTGCTTGAGCAGGGACGCAAGGACAAACGCTTAAGATGGCGTGCACGCAAACAAAAGGGGTAAAAACATAGAGGATGGCAATAAGAAAAAAAAAACGGCTCGTGGGCGTTTCTGCGAAACAGAGCAATGCTTAATAGGTGAGTCAACCGCGTGCGAGCTAGTATACTTGCTGGAAGCGCGTGCGCATATTGTTCACGTACGATGTACACGAAGCGTTCAGTTTCGATCGCCTGTGAAATGTGGAAGGGCCAACGTTCATCAGCCGCACACGTGTCACGTGCGTGCGTCTTCTGTACAACGGAGTGCTACGAGCAAACCGAAAATTAGGAGTCACCGGCTTTGTAATGGTACCAAATACCCTTCTCACACATGTGCTTTTTCTTTCATCCTTTTTTTTTCTGTTCTTCAGGGGCCTAGAGCGTGGGGTTTGAAGGGGTACGGACTGAAATTTATCAGTCCATGAGATTTTGTTTGTTCTCTTGCTTGCTTGCTTGTTTATTGGTTCGTTTGTTGGTGTTAAAGGCGACAGCGTCTCCTAAGCACCATATTAAAAAGAGGACGATAACATGAGGTGATATCAAAAAACGCTTCGGCCAATGTGCGCATTTCCCAAAACGTGCCTAAACAGTCAAGTAGGAATTGCAACAGTATACAGCTTAGCGACCTTATTGTCCAAGAGCCAACGTCTATAAACAGTCTGTCTGATCCGTTCATAGCTTGGCTCATTCCCGAGCAGAGCCTCGACAAGTGATGAACGTCCGCTGTAGACCAGCAGACTTTGCATAGCTCGCTGTTTTTCTGTCGATGCCAGCCCTGGTCTCTCGGGGGCCCCGGTGCGCCGAAGTATGTACGAAGCCGCGGGGATGACTCCAACCCGCGGCAACATCATTTTGGTGAGCGCGTAATGCAAAAGCGTTTGTCTATACTGATAGACCTATAGATATATGCACGTTGCGAAACTGCAACTGGTCGAATTTAATAAGGAGTGTTCCACTTCCACGTCCCTCATAGACCACTGCGCTGGTTCATGCTTCTAAAGATATATAAGGTATCCTTCAATTATTACTAGAGGTATGCGAATACTAAAAAAAAAAATCGAATGTGAATCGAATAGACTTTGCTGTTCGATTCGTACCCGATTCGAGAACTCGCTGTTCGAAATGGTCGAATATTCGTTGCCGTTTGAACATAAGGGACAGCGAGGGTTATGGAAGTCCCAGAAGAGAAAGACGGTTACAAGTGGGGATTGTTTCGAAGGATGTGCTGCGTGATAGTCATGATGGTTGCGCGAAGGCACCTATTTCTTTCTGAGCAATCGCACGAGGCAAATAACTTGTGCTTAATACTTCCAGTCATTCAATAAGAATGTCTCGCTTTTGGGCAGCCTACAAATGTCTTGCCTCGATTTTGCCAAGGCTATATATTATGTCGCCAGGGTCATCAGGCCTGATACCCTTTGAAACGATGCACTGTGTAGCAGTATCAGACTTATCTCCTTCTATGAACACACGTGTGCACCTGGTGATGTGTTGTCCCTGTCTTTCATTACATACATTGTCGTGGTACACCGGATAACTAAAAACAGTTATGATTTACACGATTCTCAGTGGACCGGACCTTCAGTTCTGTACACGCATGTATCAAATAATAGAATTAGTTTGTTTTTAACCAAATGGATATAAGCAAGCTTCAAATTTCATTTTGTTAAAAATGAGAAAACATTCGACATTTGGTTCGATATTCGAAGTTTGTTTTTCTCGAATGTTGTTTGTTTTTCTCGAATTGATTCGACAATTTCAATCTTCGAACACAATTAATTATTGACGTTCAGTGGCTCATTGCCTCTCTGATTGACCTACATGTAAATCACCCGGTAGTATGTTTTATTTACTTTTCTTTTTAATACATTTCGGCAGAGAAAAAAAAAGAGAGATATGTTTTGTCCCGCACCGAATTATAGAATGTATTCAAATCTTACGAGCACTCCCGATGAATAAAGCTCATGAATGTGTCTTTTCTTGTATATTATTCTGCAAAATTGATTTGTAGAACTTTGATCTCCTTGCGAGCAAAAGCATGAGCAGCTGCGGGTCCTTGTATAGGCGGGCCGCGCCGGCTTCCCATTGTGTTTCTTGTCCGGAAACAATAGTGGAGCTATTTCAAAAAGCGGTCTTCACTCGCCCTTTCTTTCCCCGGCTTTAATTCCCCTTGCGCCCACAAGAAACCCCGCGCTCTGTTAAAGCAAAAGGAGAACGGCGTCTTACAGTACAGGACAGAAAACTATAGCAGAGTACAGCACATGTTATTCTTGCATAGTTAGCATATGCATTTTTGCACAAATTCATATGCATGTTTGTTCTGCGGTTCCTGGCTCTTTGATATGAAGCGTCCTATACTAAGCGTGCTTCGGCAGAGACTCGTAGTTTCCGGTAGTCCGAGGGCCTACGTGCATCACAGACGCACGCCCTGGCGTCTTGGAGTACTATTGTAGCGCGCACAGGCGAGGACGCAAGAAGGCACATGAAAGTCAAAGACACGGAGCCACTACTGGTTAAAGTCCCTATATAAGAAAAGTACCGCCATCTACTCTTTCCTCCGCCGCCTCCTCTCCTAAAGCGCTTGCTTTTTTCTTTACTTTTTGCTTGCGAAAGCCAAGTCGACGGTGGCGCACCTAGAAAGTCCACGTTTAAGCTTTCAAGCCGGGCGCGCGCCGCCGCCGCCGCCGGCGACTGCGGATGCGCAGAGGACTTTCAACATGGCTCTGAGGCGGAAAAAAAGAAAATATAAAGAAGTGAAAAGCGCGCGCTATCATCGTCCAATCGGAGATACGGGAGAGAGAGAAGCGGCGTTTATGAAAGGATAGCGGTACTTTTCTTATATAGGGACTTTACTACTGGTCGGACGCTAGTTCCCCCTGGAGGTCACCTACGAGCGCATGGTAATCCTTTCTTGCTTGCCTTCCACGACCGAAGTTCCCGTGGCACAAGCGTAGAAATATAGCCTTGCTCTGGCAGTTATCTTCAGAATGCAGAGCGATTGTTAATTTCTGTCTGATTTGCAGTTGTACTCGGCGTGAAACTGCATTGAAAATAGTCTGGACCCACCCCTGTAGTTCGACAGCAGAAAAAAAAAAAAGGGGGGGGGGGGGGATACCTAGGTTGGGCAAATGTTTAAAGGATATCTTTTCTTTTTTTTTTTTCTCGCTCTCTCTTTACAAAATCTAGGTGTGTATTCGCTAGGAAAGGCCGCATTCTTCGTGATTCCGAATCGTACGTATGCGCGTAGTAAAAATATCAAAGGAACGCGCACTCGATACTGACAGCCTGTAACCCCGTTTCCGCCCACGGACGACAAGTGAAAGAAGACAGAGCCTGACACCCAGGTTCCCTCAAGCAGGGTGAGGATACTTTGCTATTCGGCGTCCCCCCCCCCCCTCCCTCTCAAAAAAAAAAAAAAAAGAAACAATACCCTGTGGTAAACGTACAACGCTGCAGCTCATTTCCTCCGGTATCAGGGAGATAGCGAGATATAAGGGACACGCGGAGCGGACCAAGAAACGACGACCACTGCCGAATGAGGCGTCGAGTCCGGGTCCACCCACTCACGAGAAGCGACAGAGAGAGAGGGTATATAAGAAGGAGGCGGCGTACGCGACAGAATGAGCGAAGCGATCGGGGGGCCACCTTTCACACTTGACATTTCGACGCGTTCCTTTCGGAGCTCCTTTGCGAAGGAGCCAAGATCTCCAGGGCGTAAAGGAGAGGAGCGGAGGAGGAAGGATGTGCGACAGCCAGCGCTCAGACGTGCTCGCCGTCGAAGAAGACTGCGAGCCGCTGCCTCCGCCTTTCGTCACTCTGCCGTCGTCGTCGTCGATCGCTCCGATCTGCTTGTCTTTCGCCGGCTCAGTGTCTAGACGCGAAGGCGCGACGTCGAAGACGTGGGTGCTCTGACGCTACTCCTCGCTCCGTGGCTTCTTTCCTTTCAAACCTCAGATCGGCGCCCCAACTCTGCCTCGTCGGGGGACCTCGAAATGTCTCGTTCACCTTCTTATCTTTCATTCAGCTTTCTCGACATTTTGCGCGTCGGACGTAGTATATGTGTATAGTACGCGTCTCCTTCGCCGCGAATGTGTGGGCTGTTATCCTTCTTTTCCCAGTCCTTCTCTCGTCACGCCTCCGTGCATGGTGCACGGCTGACACGTGCAAAATTTAATGACCCGAATCGGGCAGTATTGACGAGTTGTTCCCGAATCTCTCGTTTTATGGTTCCGGTGAGTGGGGGCGGGGAGGATATGAGGGAGGAGGGAGGGAGGGAGGGAGGGAGGGAGGGAGGGAGGGAGGGAGGGGGGGCATCGTGGTCTGTATAGTGTATGCCACGGCTCGCCGGCGCGACATGCTGTAGGCAGTGAGCAGCGCCTGTGCTTCCATCTTCCAGACGCTAACTTCGTTTCCGTTTCTTTCTTTTTCTTCTTCCGGTTCAAATTATTGATTCTCGTTTCGATTCAATTCTGAGGTTTTATGTGCCAAAACTACAATCTGATGTTGAGGCACGCCGTAGTGGGGGACTCCGGATTAATTTTGACCACCTGGATTTTTATTGATTCTTGAATCAACGTGTACTCGATTTCTCTCTGCATAATCGTTTTTTTTTTTTCGATCATGTGACGTTTGACTGCTCTGATACCGCTGCTGATACCGCGTAAATGGAACCATGTCAATTATACCTTGACTGGGACATTGCCGGACCGTGGAAGTGTGCGTTTTGACAAGAATAATAAAAATGACGATGCAAGGTGCCTTTCATGTCGTACGTAGTGCTTTATGGCTCTGAACGTTGCTATTCGGAAGGCTTGTCGTATGTTGACTGTAGATCACGCGTGCTTGCCGGCGTTTTTCTTTATTTGTGGTGTGTGTGTGTGTGTGTGTGTGTGTGTGTGTGTGTGTGTGTGTGTGTGTGTGTGTGTGTGTGTGTGTGTGTGTGTGTGTGTGTGTGTGTGTGTGTGTGTGTGTGTGTGTGTGTGTGTGTGTGTGTGTGTGTGTGTGTGTGTGTGTGTGTGTGCGTGCGTGCGTGCGTGCGTGCGTGCGTGCGTGCGTGCGTGCGTGCGTGCGTGCGTGCGTGCGTGCGTGCGTGCGTGCGTGCCTGCCTGCCTGCCTGCCTGCCTGCCTGTGTGTGTGTTGGCACACACAAAAAGAAAGCTATTGATAAGGGTAGCGTTTCATTCTGGTTCTTTCGCGGTCGTTCAGAATGTGGGCGGCGACTGATGCAGCATTTCCGGGCGAGGTAAAATGCCGGAAAGGTCCGACGTGCCGACCTTTCGGCGCACGCTTGGGCTTGCGAGGCAGAATGGTAAGCTCAGGTGTTACATCGGGATGCAACATTTCTTGCACAAAGCAGTCTTCCATTTGCGCTCAGCTTTTTACTTGTTTAATAATACGTTAGCATTAGGAGTGTCGAAGTTGAAAAAAGTTTATATGAAGTTTGAGAAGCCAGTCACGTGGTAGAGGTATATATGTATATATAATGCAAATGACGGCGGTCTGCTCTGGACCACCGTCAGTTGCACTTCGCTTCTCGCATGTCAAGTGAGCTCCTGAACATGACTTTACACTTTTCAATATGGTAAACACGGTTTAAATCATGAATTCAGGACCTGAAAGAGGTGCGACCTGATGTTAACGCATTTCTACCGCATTTGCTGCTAAATCACCACTTCATCTTTAGTGCATATTTACTGACAGACTTCGGGAAGAGAGGGCTCATAGGTTCGGAACCAACGAAACAACTAAAAACTGTTTGAAGAAGAAAGCATTGCTAACGATAAAAATCATGACAATAAGGGCCATTTGGTTCTCTTTATTTTTTTTTAACTTTTTGTATTCTTTTACTTCTTTTGAAACTCTCGCGTCTGCGCTTGAGGTCCAGACTCCTGCCGACTTTGCTAAGTTGATGTAGATGCCGCCGGTATGTTGCTTCGCGTGTTAGTTAAGAGAAACAAAAAAAAAAAAAAAAAAAACGGCGCAAAGGGGCAAGAACTTCGTTGCATGGAACAAGGGGGAGAGTGATAATTTGGGGGCGTACGTGAAGTGGTCATCTTTTTCTAAGCATGACGTAGTTACCACATATAGACATGGATTTTAAATCGAAGGTTTATTTGCTAACCTTACCGGACTTTGCTGCTGGCCGTGGCTGCCTTGCCGAGTGGCACACACACACACCTACGCACACGAAAGGTTCTGCTCTGTCGCCGAATAAAGTGGCCGATCCCGGAGGCAATGCAATAGTAAACTGGTTCGATCGCGGAGACACTGGGCCTCTTCGATTATCCGTTCCTGACAGTCCCGGACTGCCCGAGGTGGTGCTTTCAGTCAATGAGCGTTGCGTATGCAGTTTTTCGGACAGTCCGGGGACTGTCAGAGATGGATAATCAAAGAGGCCCAGTGCGACCCACAGTCACGTGGTTCGCTTGGTTGAGGTCTCCACGTGTTGCCGATTTGCCGGGCAAGACGGTTTTATATTCGATTCACAGGCGCCGCAATCCTGGGTGTTAGATAAACAATTTCTTAATATTATGAGAAGTAAATGCACGTAACATGGTCATGGAACGCTGAATGCATTTATACAACTATTTTCATGCTTGCAAATCGACTGTAGTAACGTACATGTCGGTGTTAACGATAGAAAACAGCAGCGTCAGCAGCCAAGATGGCGGACCCTAAACGCTTCCGTAAAATAATCTTACCAGTCGCTATGCTGCAAAACGCTTTGGCGAAGGCGAACAGATTATGACATTTAATTTACAGCTTCGCGAGAGCGTGTGCATTGGATCAATCATGTGCAATGGATTCGCGTGTTTTTTTTTTTTTTTTCCTCGCGATATCTCTCATTTCTTAACATCAATCTAAACTAACAACTTCAAAGAAAGAGCGCGAAAAGCACAGACTGAGGGAAAGGTAGGACAATGCTCTGAACTTACATCTGTTAAGACTTTATTCGCAAGGGCTCGAGCCATGTAGGTATTCCTACGAAGATAAACGCCCTTAGCGAGAGGCAAAGAGACCCGATTCCCTTCGTTATTTATAGCTACAGACGCGACTATATCTACAACATTCCAATAAACATTATACAATCCCCTAATCCTAGGTAGCTTAACTCTGTAGCTCAGCGCTGATGCCTGCGGTAATAAAATATTTTCGTCTACGTACACAATCGCCCTGTGTAGCTTCTCGCGCACCTAAATTTTGATTCGTGGACTATGATTGAAAACGAAAAGAGAAATCAGTAGCAAGATCAAAATGAGCGGGCAGACGCTACAATGTTGCTCTTCTGGGCAAACATAAATAAATAAATAAATAAATAAATAAATAAATAAATAAATAAATAAATAAATAAATAAATAAATAAATAAATAAATAAATAAATAAATAAATAAATAAATAAATAAATAACACGAGCAATGTTTTGTAGAGTTCCCCGGGGAGTTCAGAGTATACAAATCCGAATAGGTTTGAAGCCAACCCCATGCTTTGAGCATCTCAGCTCTCGTTGGTTTTCTATAACAAATGTCTTGTTCAAAAGTGTTTTCCGTGTCTCCTGCGACCAATTTCTAAGCCATTTCCCTTTCCTTAAAGGTCAATAAGCTTTCATAGATAAAAAAAAGCTTCCGCAAACAATAGAGCTTTCATAAACTAGTCTCTGTAAACTGCCTCTTCAGCCTTGAGCTGGCCTCAGGATGTGAAATAATTTGCTGCATATACTGCTCAGCGGTTATGGCGTCCTGCCGCTGTGAGCGGGAGGTCAGGAGTTCCATAGGCAGGCCGCGGTGGCCGCATTTTGACGGGGGCGAAATGCGAACACGCTCGTGCAAATGGTTTCAAGTGAACGTTAAAGAACCCCAGGTGGTGTAAAAGATAATAATAATGCGCGGCCCTGCACTATACGGCCTCTCCCATAGCCCCAGTTAAAAAAAAATTGGATTCACCTTCGTGAAACTGAGGAGTGGGTTACGAGAGACGGCGTAGGGGTGGTCTCCGGATTAAGTTCGACCAGCTGGGGTTTTTAACGCGGTTTTTGCGTTTCGCCCCCGATTCGGATATGCGGCCACTGTTGTCAAGCCTCGTGCTTCGTGAGCAAGAGCACCACAGCCACTGGTGAACGTCGTTGAACGAGACCTGTCAGCTCGTCAAGTATATAGTTCGTGGCAGCTTTTAAGTTTCGGAACCGGCATGCACCCCGAAGACAAGCGCCGCTCGTCGCTGACTTGGTCAGCGCGCCGCGCGGTCGATGGCTGCAGGTCGCTCCAGCTCGCTGCTGCTATATCCGGCGGGAGAAGCGAGAATGTTTCGAGCCGAGGAAACAGCTCGGCCTATAACCTCGTCGCCCCCATGCACGAAAAGGTGGCCACCCCCGAGATGCGTTTCTCAATTTTTCCTCCTCTCTGCACCACCGCTCCCGAGTTTCCCACTCTCCCTCTTCGATGCGCCTCGTCGGGTTATCGATTTACTCTGCCCATTCCGCACGCATGATGTGGTCAGCTAATGCCGGAGGTCCAGAGGGCGTAGGGAGCAAGGAAGAGGAGTGGTTCGGGGAGGTGGCAAACTGTTTCCGATTTTGGCTCGCGGTCTCGGCGGCTGGCTTTGCGGCCCCGATCCTTGGAAGTGTGGTGCGACCGATTCGTATATAGATGTGTGCGAAGGACGGCAGGTGTGGTTTCTGCTCTCACCGGCGGCAAATCCTCTCTGTTACTTTTTTTTTACCGTTTCATTTAACTTTACCTTATTTCTGCATTTCAATTAAAAACCGGAGGTAATCTTCCTTGTTGTTTCCTCTGCATTTTGTTTTCGCTCTTGGCATCGTGTGGTTATGCCTAACAAAAAAAAAAAAAAATCTAGCTCCTAGCTTGGTTTACCTCCTCCTCGTTCAGCTGTGTGTTCCAGTGGCGCGGGAGACCGGCATTTATTTATTTATTTATTTATTTATTTATTTATTTATTTATTTATTTATTTATTTATTTATTTATTTATTTATTTATTTATTTATTTATTTATTTATTTATTTATTTATTTACATACTCTCAAAGCCCGAGGGCATTACAGAGAAGAGTGGTGAGTACATATGAAGTCGTTAGCAATCTTCTTGAAATTAACGGTGTCACAGATGGCAGCGATGGAGGCGGGAAGGTGGTTCCAGTCGTCGGCAGTGTGTGGTATGAATGAGTAAAAGTAATAGTTGGATTTGCATCGTGGTACCCCCACCTTCATTTGGTGATCGATGTGAGGTGAGATATAGGATGGGACAACTCATCTTTAGAACAGGATTAGTGTAGTAGATCTTATGAAACAGGCATAAGCGCATAAACTTACGACGTATTGCGAGGTCTGGCAAACCAAGCGTCAGTTTCATTGATTACTCATCTTGTGTTCGCAACTGGGCGCCCAGTGCATGAAAGGGCATTGATTTGCTCCTCGCGAAGTTTCGCTGTTCCCTCGTGCATCTGCATATATACGTAGTATAGTCGTGTGTCGACCTTAACGCCGGCGCATGCTTTAGACTTGGCGTGCTGGATCCTCACGTGAGAAATAATATTCGTATGGTAATCAGGTTCCGCTTCGATTTAAACTAACCTGTAGGGAAGCTGCGTTGTACGCTTGTGAAATAAAGGGTGGAGGTTGCATAAGTAGCAAATATGTCACTTTTGGAGGTGGCAAAGTAGCAAACTTGTGTCCAGTTACTTTTGTGCTTCAATGCACAAAACGACGTTTTGTCAATAAAATAACTGGGACGCCAATGCATTTCTCCGCAGAGTTCGGGAATTAATATCTCGAAACTGGTGTCATCCTGAGAATCACGGGGATCCGCCTTGTGAACTCCGCGGCTAGAAATTGTAAATTTTAATGTGGGCCATAAGGTAATTAGTTAATAACGTAATTAGTCATTTTTTTGTTTATTAGTCGATTAGGCATTTCAATTTTTTTGTGTATGTTATTTATGCACGGGCAGCTAAGGCCGCGAGAGCCCTGGACTGAGAACCCACCCACAGGCGCTCTGCAGAACCCTACTCCTGGAGCAAATAAAGTTTATTCTCTCTCTCTCTCCTCTCTCTCAATTTCTTGTGCAAGTAATGTCCGTCTCTTCGAGTAGACCAGCTCATGAACTAGAATTGCGCCATCTGCCACAGGCAACCTTTAAAAATCTTTGAAAGTGTTCGCTGAAACACTCTTGTGTATGTATGTATGTATGTATGTATGTATGTATGTATGTATGTATGTATGTATGTATGTATGTATGTATGTATGTATGTACATATATATATATATATATATATATATATATAGAGAGAGAGAGAGAGAGAGAGAGAGAGAGAGATACAATTGGAGACTTAACATCCTGTATATATACGCGCCGCCGAGGATACCGAGAAAAGCGACGGAAGCCGCTGGTTAACCGACGCGGACCCCACCCACGCGAATCCCTCGAAGCTTGCGTAACCGTCGCCGGCGTTTAGCAGTGCGTAAACAGCGCGGGTCGCCAAGCGCGGCCGCAACCCCCTCCTTTCCGCCCCGCGGCTTTTGATCGAGCAGCTGTCGTGCCTCCGCACCGTGCACGGTTCGGCCTCGTTCTCGGAACTGCGAGATCCGGACGGCACGCAATGCCGCATTGTCATCACACGCCGACGTGCGCTAAAACGACGCTGGCCACGCTGGCGAGTGCGCACGTCGGTGTATATAGCGTCGGTCGTACCCACTAAAATCACGAGAGGGAAACCCTGGCGCTTCGATCGTTCGCCTACTATGCATGATAATCAGCAAACTAGACGGATCTGTCTCATCTTCGGGCCTGTGGCTTCAGGCGTTGTTGTGACTTTGTTAGCTATACTCTTTATATGCATTTCTTTAGTCCGAATTTCGAAGCAGTCCTTTTTTTTTCTAAACACAGCACCGTCTCTGCGGGCATGCACAGTCATTGCGAATTGGGGCATTTATAACGCAATGGCTTGTTGAACGTCGTCAGTTTGCAAAGTCGCAAAGCCG
Organism: Dermacentor silvarum; assembly: GCF_013339745.2. Taxonomy (NCBI): domain Eukaryota; kingdom Metazoa; phylum Arthropoda; class Arachnida; order Ixodida; family Ixodidae; genus Dermacentor; species Dermacentor silvarum. Next base: position 111,424,927 of record NC_051157.2, read on the forward strand.
TTAGAGGCCAAGATGACGAAGTTTAGGCAAATCCGTGTTAATAACCATTATTCGCACGCTGGCCTAACCGTCCTGACTGCATCTCCGGTAAACACTGACGTCACACTTCCCTCTAATACTCCATCTCACAAGTCGTTCGCAGCGCTGCCGAAGGTACGAGGGGCACACACAGGCAAGATCCTTGCGCAGCGGAATACAGTTCCGGACGTAACTGTCTGGTTAGTGGCAGGATTAGAGAGTTTTGTTTTTGCTCGGTGCATGATACGTTACAGCGATACGTGGTATGTATAGGACGTTTGCGCATGCGCGTCGTATACCGCGAATTATTCAGCAGCCGCTGAGCAGACGACGCGGCGCGGATGAACACATCTCGAGAGACATTTGACCTTCCTATTGGATGAGGAGTCCTGCAGCTTCCACAGTGCATGCAAACGACTTGCGAGATGGAGAAATAGTAATTTTTTGTTAGAAAGTCTGCGGTGTCGGTTGGTCCGCGCGGTAATTTTCTACAAAAATTGCTGAATGGAACTGTGGCGTTGCGGTGTTCGTTTGGAGTACCGTGAGAATGACGAGCATTAAAAGGGAGCACTTCTTAATGAGTTAGTTGCTGAAACGTAGCTATTAAGAGGAGGGGCACAGACTAACACAGATACACGGAGAAGTGTGAAGACAAGAGGAGCGACAAGACGAGCAAAGCATAAAAGGAGGCGAGACGATGGCGATGGTCTTATCTATACTTCTTTGTGTGTACGTGTATTAATTCGCACCCCTATTTTAATGGTTGTTACGTGAATTTGTTTATAAACTTCGGGCTTGTATCTTTAACTATTACGCTTTATTTTCCTATATTTGCAAGCAATCACATCTTTCCGAACGCGCGAATACCACGTGTTTCTGCGTTTGCATGCATAATCGTTGGGAATTGGTGCACTTGTAACGCAATATTTTGTAGAGGATGCTCAATTGACAAAGTGCAGAGCCGTTTGTAAGCTAAGGAGGACGAAGCTTTAGGCGAATACAGGTGTTACCTATCTTTCTGTTGCTGTGAGAACCGCCATATACTTGGAGCTTCCGTAGAGGCTAGTGCCCTCTAGGGATTCCCTCTGTAATTAGGGAGGAAACCCTATAGGCTCCTCTCCACTCGCGCTATACTCACTCTTGAGCTCCTAATGTAATACGCCGTGGCGGATGCGCCGTTGCTAAAACACATACGCACCTTTTCTACGAACCAACAGCTTGTAGCACTGGCAGAAATCAGTGCCACAGTCTCCTCTTGTAACATTGTAGGAAACTATACTTTCCGGGTCGTTTGCAGCTGCTCGTATTCCATTTCCAGTATTCCAGTGTTCAAAAAAAATGTTGGCATAATTCTACGTACGGTATTAAGCATGAAATTCTTATTCGCCCCACCGTATACGTTACTTCAGAAGCGGCATCCGTAATCCGGTGACATACAATTCGAGTCTAATTAGAATGCGAAGAAAATAAAATAAAACCCTACGCGGGTGAAGTGTCCACCATGAGGCAGAGAAAACTAAACCTTGCTCACCGGCACCACTCTAGCGGATGGAGTCCTCGCACCATGCGGTTTTGCTTTGGCTATAGGTGTGGCGACGCGGTGTCCACTGAGCAAATTCTTAATTTTATTTCGCAGTATTTATCAGAGATCAATATGATATACGTGCTTCAAGTTCATATAGCGTCCAAAATAGTCATAGTCACGTCTATAGCAGAAAAACACATGTGACCGTTAAGTAGACACTGAAAAGTATGCGGGCTACTAGGCAGGGTTAAAATTGGCAAATTACACTCCCCGGAGGCCACAAAGGTGAGTCTTACCGCAAACAGACTCTATGACATTACGCAATTTATGAATAAATAAGGAATTACGTTGCATTCAGAAGGAAACTTAACGTACCTGTAGTAAGTGTTGAGTACTTCTTCGGCACAAAAACGATTCAAACATGCAAACTATACTTTCAAACCCATTACGTCATAATGACGTGCGCAACATCGCTATATACCACGTTTTACCGGCGCTTCAGTCCGGGCGGTAAATTAAAAAGAAGAATAAATTTGTTCTTCATCTTCTCTGCTTACAAGCAACATTCTTTTCGCCAAATAGAGGCAAATCGATTCTCTAATGAAAAAAAGAAAGAAGCTGGTCTCACGCGCTGTGGGAATCGCTTTTAGCGAAGTATTGTTTGGTGTTTGTGGAGAACGCGTTTCTTGTTTAATGACCATTTGCAAGCACACCCCTAAGTTGTATACAAATTTTCACCGGGAAAAGCCTAGTTCAAGATAAAGTTGTAGCGCTCGAGCATGCGGGTGCTACGCATGATGACGGAGGAATGGTGGCGGTGGAAAGACGACGACGTTGCGTGAATAAAATACTTGGCTTGCTCCGCTCCGCTCCGCCCCGCACCGCACAGCCCCGCTCCGCTGCCTCCGCTCCCCTCGCTTATAAGCCCCCTCTACTTTCTTGAACACGAAGCCCAAAAATTAAACGGGGTAAGACATTTCATCGAGAGAGGATAGCAGTCCGGTCAAAAGTAGTTTCATCACAAACAAGTCGTTCAGGTGCAGACTCATTTTGGCGTTGCAGGCTAACGCGTGAGTTCTTCATAAGCTGTGCAAAACAATTAAGATATTAAGGCCACGCCAAAACGTATGTCACGACTTTTTGTTGCTGTGTGATACCACATGGTATGACGATCGAGATAAAAAAAATCATTAAAGTTATGTGGAAGGCATCGCAATACAGAATATAGAGTCATTGGAGCTAATGAAACAGCCATATATTGTTTCCGGTATACCGCAAGGGCGGACAATTAAATCCAATGCACGAATATACATTTCCTCTGAAAACCTGGTTATAGCAAGCAGGGTATCATGATCATCAGACTGTTTTTGCCCACTGCAGGACGAAGGCCTCTCCCAGCGACCTCCAATTACCCTTGTCATGCGCCAGCTGATTCCATCTGCAGTTTTCTCAATTTCATCCCGCCATCTAGTTCTGTTCCGTCCTCGACTGCTCTTCCCTCCTCTCGGAACCCATTCAGAAACTATACTAGACTACCAGTTATCGGCCCTACGGATTATACATAGCCTGCCCAGCTACATTTTTTTTCATTTAATGTCTACCAGAATATCGGCTCTAATCTCTCGAGTCCACGCAGCTGTCTTTCACTCTCTCTCTCTAGCGTTGTGCCTAACATTGGTCGTTCCATTTCTCGTTACGCGGTCCTTAATTTCTTCGCAAGCTTCTTGATTAACCTCATATGTTAGTACCGGTAGAATTAAATGATTCTGCACTTTTCATTTCAAGGATAGCAGTAAACTGCTGATCATGATTTGGTAATGCCTGCCTTATGTACTCCAGCCCTATTTTAACTCTTCTTTAAATTTCATTCCAATTATCGTTGTCCCTTGTGAACAATTGTCTAGATAAACGTACTCTATGGCAGGGTATCAGTGCCCACTAAATATAAGACTGTTTCAGAGCGAGAAGAATTGGGCACTTTTGCGCACTCGTGCAATAAGTACTGTATGGTCCATATTAAAGGGAAAACCAAATTAGTATTTCAGGTCATATTACATATCATTTTTGATACGAAGGCCTCTGCAGGAACATTTTTTTTTTCATTAGAGGTTTAGTTAACGCGTCACATCAAGCACTTTATTTTCCTGTGAAGTCGACGATACGTTCCGGTTATGTCGCTTCGAATGCTAATTACGTGGTCTCTTTAACAGTGGACCGTACTTGCAGAAAAAAAAATTAAAAAGGACGAGTGAACCGGAAGTAAAATCAGAGTATGAATAATACATACTGAGTGACAGCTTTGCTGTAAACGGAGGGGTCTAGGCAACCGTTCATTGTCACTTGTAACAGTACTTGGACCATGGCAAGTTAGTGGCCTCTGGAAAGACAGCTTTCGTGTCAGTGAAATAATTATTTTGTCAGTAATGACGTGCGGGTTGAATATTTGGTCGACTCGCATTCATTGTTCTTGGCTCCGGATTCATTTCGATTACCTGGAGATCTTTAACGTGCGCTTGTATCTAAGTACGCGAGCCTTTTTGTATTCAGCCCACATCGGGAATGCGACCGTCGCCTGATGGAATCAGACCCGCGAAATCGTGCTTAGCAAAGTTAACAGCAGGACGCCATTGTCACAGAACCACCGCGATGGGACTGCTTTGACTTCCCTTGGATTTTACCCCCTGTTCACCTATTCTTTACCCAACACATCCTACAGAGTATAGAGGAGAAGGAGGAATAAACGTATATTGTGCGAAACAGCGAGAAAGTGTTATTCACCCTATAGGTGGGCGGCTCCCTCAGCCCAGAAAGCCGTTTGCTAATTCCGCGGCCTTTCACCAGACTGTATAGACAGTGGTCAATTAAAAGCATCCGCCCAGAAGTCTATAAGACGTCCGATATGCAGCCTATTTGCCATAGAGTTCTCGTACAGGGTGTTTCAGCGAACACATTTAAACACTAAAAAAAAAAAAAATTGCCTGTGGCAGATACCACAATTCTAGTCCGTGAGCTGGTCTACTCGAAAAGGCGGGCGTTACTTGCACAAGAAATTGAAATGCGTAATCGACTAAATGACAAAAATTACTAATTAAGTTTTTTAACTAATTGCGTTATGGTACATATTGCAGTTTGCAAATTGTAGCGGGTGAGACTGAAAGGCATATCTACTTGACACCATTTACGAGATATGCGCCGTTCAACTTGTGGTAAAAATGCATTGTCGTTTACGTTGCTTTATGCACTGTAGCGCAAATGTAACTGGAACGCCAACGCATTTCTCCGCAGAGTTCGGGAATTAATATCTCGAAACTGGTGTCGTCCTGAGAATTCGTTCCAATTGGATCCGCCTTTTGAACTCCACGGCTAGAATTTGTAAATTGCAATATTTGCCATAAGTTATTAGTTAGAAACTTAATTAGTCAGCTTTTGTTAATTAGTCGATGATGCATTTCAATTTCTTGTACGAGTAATGTCTGCCTCATCGCGTAGACCAGCTCATGGACTAGAATTGTCCTATCTGCCACAGGCAACCTTAAAAAAATTGAGAGCGTTCGCTGAAACACCCGGTATAAACATCCGTAGACAGTGCATAGACTTTATTGATACGAGTATGGATATAACTCCCAAATACTGAAGAAATAGAGAACGAATTTTTTGCGAGGTATTCGGCTTCAAAACGCACTGTACGTGCCTCACATGAGCACCACGGGCTTTCCTGCTTGCCTTTCGAGCCGTGACGTGACCCCGACTAAACAAGCGAAACGGTGCTGGGAGGCTAAGGGAACTGCCGCGGAAAGAGTAAGGGAGAGGTAAAAAGGAAAGGCAGAGAGGTTAACCAGACATTGCGAAAAAAAAAAAAAAGGCGTATATAGCTCGCAGGAGAGGTCAATCAGACTCTTTGGAGCGCGAGAGTAAACTACGCAGACGCTTCCGGGAAAGAAGAAAGGAGAGAAAGCTTTTTGGAGAGGAAAAAAAAAAAGAAGGGAAAGGGTCGGCAGCAGCAGTGCCGGTATTGCAGAGAAGTGCTGGCTTTAGTGCTGGCAGCGCTCGCCCCGCTATATATAGAAGCGGCGTGGTCGTTTCCAGCGCCACACTCGGTCTATCCATCCGTATACGTGCTCCATACACAAGACAGGTTGCCCAGGCCCGCCTGCGACTCCCTACTCCGACGGCGTCGTGGCAGTTTGACTGAAGCAGTTGCCGATCGACCCCTCGCCCTCCCCCTTCGCCGGGCTCTTCCCTCCCTCAAATGCAAAGCGCATAGAGGCTGCGCGAGGTGTCGTCAGCACCGGTCGCTGCCGCCTTTCGCGCCTACTTCTTCCTTACACACACCCTCACCTTCCCGTTCGCCCCCTTATCCTCCTTCACATTTACACATTCCCCCCCGTTTGAAGCGTGCCTGGCCGCTGCAGGTCGTAACTCACTTTAGTCTGTGGCCGCGAAAGCCGCTTCTTTCGTGCCCGCTCACTACTCGATCGACGCACACTACTTGACTTCCCCAATTTCCCTTAATCCAACTCCATCTCCTTGATCCCTAATTCGACTGCGTTGACGCTCGCTTAGCCACGTACTACCATGGCAGTAAGAAAACAGTCGCTGAGCAAAAAAAAAAATTTAGATGCTTACACGCCCACTTTCATCCCCTAAGCACCAAACACACACACACACGCACAGATCTCCTTCGTTTTCTTCTTTCTTTCCCCATTATGTCTCGTCCTCCTCTTCTTCCCCAATTCGACTGGAGCACGATACTATACACCGTGCGGCCGTGCAAGAAACGCTGCTCACAGCGACAGTCGTCGAGTCTGCCGGGCCGGCCGCCGGAAAAAAGTGACGTCGGCGGCGAATGGATTCCGCCATTTTGGATCAATAATAGCACCCCAAGCGTGCCCTCGTTCCCTTTCCCTCCCTCCGTAGTTTCCTCCCTTCTTCCCCACCTGCTCCTTCTTGTTCCCCTCGTTAGTCCCGTTCTCCCCTATCGCAGCGCACCGCTTCTTTTTCTTTCTTCTTTTTTTTTCTCCCGTACCATTTGTCCGTCGTGTATACGCGTTTCCTTTATTACTTTTTTTTTTCTTCTATTGTTTTAACCGCGGACCGTTCGTCGTGTCAATTTTGTGTCGCCGTTTCTTCTAGGCCATCCCTCCGTACGCGCGTACAACGCTTCCTCGTCATCGTCGTCGTTGTCTCGTGTCCCCAACGTCGTCTTACTTTTGCTTCTCCTCCCTCCACACACCTCCTCCCTCTCTCTCTCTCTTTCTTTCTTCTCACCTGCTTTTCGTCAAACAGCGCCGCCTCCCCCCACCCCCCCACCACCACGTCGCCTCCCCCTTGCCTCCTTGACAGCGCATTGCGCGGGAGACGAGCTTTCGCAGATCCTTCGTTGTGCTTCGCAAGGCACCATCGCCTTTACGTATTAATGGGTAACGTCGCCTAAATGTACGAGTAATTTTTCTCGCGTCTCGACCCTTCTTCTTTTGTTTTTGTTTTTTCTTGCTTCGTTTGCTAGTCGCTTAATCGCTCTTTAAAGGGAGCAGGCCTGGGCGAAACGGCGGCAAAGAAAAAGGTGTGCTGGAGCTCGTTGGTGTGCGAGCAGTGCCCGTGTGCTTATGTTGTTATACGCCGATGTTACACAGCCATTTTTTGTTTGTTTTTGTTTCCTTGCTGTTCCGGAAATTCCGTTGCGAGCCCTGCAGCCAACTGTTTGTCCTTGCTTCAGATTGGCTAGGCTATAGCAGACTCTTTAACCGGAACGGTAGCCTGGTATGTGCAATTCGGGGCACTCTCCAAGACCAATGCGCCTTCTTTTTATTTTCTTCTTCTTCTTTCTTTCCTTCTTTCTTCCCCTTTTTTTGCGTAAAGCGAGAATTACTTCATTAGGTTAGGGTGCTTCTGATAAGTGCCCAAGGAAAAATATGTCACGCGCGTCACCAGCATGGACTTTATGTCGGTGGAATTTCACTGAACGTGAAGGTGGACGGTGCTGTATCATGGTGGGTACACCGTGATCACCATCATAATTTATGGGACCTTTAAACGCCCCTTTTCGGGGTGTACGACATAAGGGGAAAGCATACGCAGTAAATGCAGGTCGCTGCCGCAATATCTTGCAGAAATTACGGCGGAAGGAAAAAAAAAGATTACATAAATATACAACACATTAACTCACAAAACAAGAATTCTGGTACCACCAACGTTGGGCTGATATCTCTGTAAGCGATCAGGTGTGATTTCTGGTCGAGGTACTGAGACTGGGATCTTATTGCGTTTTGTTGCTGTTGCCCTTGGACCAACGCTTGGATTGTAGAGGATGCTGTGCTATTAGCCGGTCTGACATCTCCAGCTCCTCATTAAAAAGTTATAACTCACAACTCTTAGTAGGGCTTTATTTCGATGGGTCAAGTCCAAGTCGTCGGCAATTGAGAAAGAGTTATAGCATCGAACTCTTCTGATCACAGTGCCATAGCACAAGTCGCGTTTGCAGTAAACGTCAGGGCCCGAATACATATTACGTCAGCACCGCGTAGTGTGAACCAAATACAAGAGGCAAATAGAACAAGTTCCTGCTGGATCTCGTTGTTTCGTATTGGTATACACGCGCCTTTTAATACTTCATTAAATAAGCCATCAGAGTTTCACCGCGGTTGCGTACACAAAGCGGAGACCTTAGTTCTGTGACTACTTAAGGCACCCACGGGCCCTTTGCAGCGAAGGCTGTTCAGGGGAGTTCCACAGCGGTTTTCGTGCGGCCACGTGATCAGAATCAAATGCCAATCAAAGAAGACTAAGCAACACAGCCTCAATCTGAGCCACGAAGCGGCCGTATACGTATTACGTAACGTTGGATGAACAGATCTCTGAGCGCAGCGGCGCACAGGCAAACGTTTACAGAAAAGTGGACAGGGCAGAACTGTGTCTTTTGTCCGTGTGCCTCTTGCGCTTCAACATTAGTTAAACGTAAACTTCAGCCAACTAGACCGACTCGCCATCTTGTATATTATACCAGGATGCCGATGAGAAGGCGCAGCCGGACGCCGGCGTTAGAGCCAGCCGCGGAATTCAGGAAATTGCGTGGAATATAGCGGATAATGTAGGTGGACTAAGTTCGGATATAGCTAAGCATTGCAAAGGGATCGGGTATAGCGACTGAAGTACACCGCTTATAGTGAAACATTCGCAAAGTCTTGCGTAAATTTCGGGCAGTGGCACAACACACCCCTTGAACTTCCATTAAGTGTGAGGACTTTGTTATACAGCTTCGGCTGTCTTTGATGTATGAGTTACTCGGATTGGCGTGCATCTGCGAATGATTTTTTTTGCGTATTGTCAATACCATAAACCCGTGTAGCTGCGACATAGCGAAATAATAGACGTACCTATGAATGAACGTTTCCTTGGAACTCAATTTTGTAGAACAGGAGGCCGAAGTAAAAAAGAAGGAAGAAAAAAAAAAAAGGAGCAGACGCAAGAAGGTGCAGTTTCCTTACTATACCTATTATGTTTCGTTAATGTTCTCTTCGGTCTGAATCGTGCAATGAATGTTCTTTCTATTTCTTTTAAGTCATCACTTGTTCATCTGGTCTGGTTACTCGATTACACACTGTTATTTTGTTCCCAGTAATGCCTTTTTTTCTATCTCTTCGTGTCACCGCTGTAGTTATTATGATCCCTTCGTTTTCTAGAACCGCTCGATCCTTGGCTCATACATCACTGTGGGCGTGTGCCATGTTTAAGGATCGTGATGATCATCGTCATCGTCGTAATCGTCGTCAAGTAGCACACGTGGTATCTGCCAACGCGTTCAACGCATTCGCCCCATACAGACATCTCGTATGGTGTGCTTGTGAAAGAAATACAAATACAAAAACAGGCGAAGAAGAAATCACTTTTTACGGGTTCTCTGGTGGCCCGTCTTATAGCTTGTTTATGTGTTATTTCGTGTGACGTCCTTTTACTGAGGTTCCCAGAAGAGCCTGGCCTGTTAGTATATATGCTGCATCCTCAAAGGGGAAATCGTTCGTGGTTCTCGGAACTTGGAGGACAACACGTGACTTCATGGTCCACGTAGGGGCTGCCTCTATCCATTATAAGTGTGGCGTCGACTAAACCACGTGTGTTTCCTGCGTCTTCGAGGCAGATGCGTTGCGTCTAAATGTAGATGTGTACCATGTCTGCCGGAAGTAAATCGATCACTTTTTTTTCTATATTATAAACTGCTGTCGTGTACGACATAATGGGAAGTAGGAGCCCCGGTGCTCTCTCTCATGTATAGCAATAGTGGCATGGTCTTGAGATTCTCTTCTATCTCCAACCACAATACACCTGTCAGATTACCACACGACATATAGACAAAGGTGTGTGTGTGTGTGTGTTTGTGTGTGTGAGAGAGAGAGAGAGTAGGAGGGGATGGGCTATTTATTTCATTATACCCTCTAGACTAGGGAAGTAAATGCATTACGGACTAGAACGTAGAGTAAGGCAAAAAAGAAAAAAAAAGAGAAAAAAAATTGTGTAGCTTGCAATAGTGGCGCAAGGCTAAACAAACAGTGGAGCTGATCGGAACCTAAGCATTACCAAGTCATCCCCAGCATTTCCCGAAATTTATTATTTGTCGATTATTGATTAGCTATTGATTGGCTATCGATTGGCTATCGCAAGGTATTGGCCGTGTTTTAGGGCTAGGCTAAACTCTATCAAGTCATCCCCAGCATTTTCAAGAATTAATTGATTATTGATCGATTATTGATTAGCTATTGATTGGCTATTGATTGGCCATCGCAAGGTATTGGCCGCGTATTTCGGCTAAGATAAGCACTACCAAGTCATCACCAGCATTTACAGGAATTTATTTAATATTATCGATTATCGATTAGCTATTTATTGGCTATCGATTGGCTATCGATTGGCTATCGCAAGGTATTGGCCACGTATTTGGGCTAGGCCTAAACACCTTCGCTAGTTAACAGGGGTATGTGCCATTGCGCTTGGACCCTTTCTGCACTAATGCCAGAATCGGCCCATATTTTCTGTTCGCTCTGCACGGACTAACAGTCGGCCTAAGCAGCTCCGCTGTTGAAAGAAAGAAAGAAAGAAAGAAAGAAAGAAAGAAAGAAAGAAAGAAAGAAAGAAAGAAAGAAAGAAAGAAAGAAAGAAAGAAAGAAAGAAAGAAAGAAAGAAAGAAAGAAAGAAAGAAAGAAGCACAGAAATACAAAACACAAAGTAAACAGACAAAATTTGGAAGCGTTTACATTAGTGTTCACGGAAACAGACGGGACTGTACAAAAGGAAATGAGAAAATTTAGGGGTGTTCTGCGGTGTCCATAAACAAATATCATTCGATGTGCCGTCCCACTAAACTGTAACAGTTCTTTGCTGAATGACTAAGAAAGAAATGTCATGCAGCTCACCCAGAATGTCTATACAAAAGAGCAAAGAGCTTATTTTTATTATGAGCTTCTACGCAGTTTTGCCCTGAAAACGTTCTGCTGGTTCTCATACTAATCTGTTTGTATCTAAATTGAATAGAATAAATTAATTAAAATTTACGTTTTAATAAGTTATTATACTCTGTACTATTTAACCCAAGTGCATGGAAACCAGCAGTACGTCCTCAGGACGAAACGGAGTTCATCACACACAAAAAAGCAATTTTCTGGTTTTTATAGAGATTCCGTATGAGCACGCATACGACTGGTTATCATGCACGTCATTTTGCGTTCGAAAAGTACATCTTCGCATTGTGCGACGATGCATAATTTGCGCTGTTTAACATATTTATGTGCTGCTGAATGTGAGATGATAGCTAAAATGATGGCATACTGCAGTGTCAACTCAGAAGATGCCATCTTGTTTTTGTGTTTCTTGCTGCGCCCACTGGCGTACACCCTGCGGTTTGTCTTGCGCGACTTTCACACCGGCGATCGGTTGAGGTCGCGGAAGCCGACCACCGACTCACGGCGACCGATTTTTTCACGCCGGCAAGCGCCACCTTCTCGTCGCCCGCACGGGAAATGTCTCGCGATTAGCGCCGTTCACGGCCGGTCGCACCGCCACTGGCCACGTAATATGACCGCCAGCGTATTCTGACGTCCTGTTTCGGCGCCTCTGATTGGTTCAGCAGCTTTGCGACTCCAGTCGCGGGCCGCTGAAGACTCTGTCAGTTAACGTCTTCCATGAAGTTGGTTGGCTTTCGACCAAAGCAACCATGTGCGACCGTCGCTGTGTGATCGCACGCCTTTTGGGACACGCCGGAGTGAATGCCGCCTGACTGAACGTTCCGCATAAGGAGAACGCTCATTTAGTTTGTGGCTACCAGGGATGGCTGAATTATGGAATTAAGGCATGCATACTATTACTTAGTGCACAGATGTCACCATAATGCCGCCTATCAGCGTTTTTTTTTCTTGCTTTCACTCAATAAATCAGAAATGTTTCAGCTATAGTGGCTTTATTACCAGCTGCTTATATTCCCTTTAGGGGTGAACGTGCTGCGCATGTTCACTACTGCATCCAAGGACTCCTCTTCCGGACAGGCGTTAGTCCTGCTGTGCTCCAATATTGTTCCCACTGTCTATAAGATTAATAATCATAATCATCGTTAATCATCATAATTATGGTCGTTATCATCGTTAGCATAACGATAATCGTTGTCAACATTCTGGTTAGGTCTAAAGTGCGTGACGGAAGCTTTTCCCCACTGATCTTTAAGATACCCGCACCCTTCGTCAGCCATGCCGCTGCAGATCGTCAGCCAAGTGCTTGCAAGATATCCTTAGCTCGATTTCCTCGCCTGCGTTTCCTGTCCCTTAGTGCCCGTCTTATTTCTCCATCAAACCACGTGCTTACCTTTTCTACGCATTAGACGACCAGCAGAAAAAAAAAATTGGAGGACGCTTAAGTTTCGCCTTTAAGAGTAGAAAGCGATAGCGTTATCGGAACCCGTTCGCATCGCATCGTTCGCGTACGGCAAGTAGGCTTCATTCACTGCAACACTGAACGTGGGAAAGCCAGCTTACAAAGACCAAGCTTACACCGATCCCCTTAAAGTCGGCTTCACTTTTAAAGTGAAATGCATTGCTGAAAATACGTTTTTACAGGGGCAATATAAGTGGTCTTATATTAAAATGTGAAGGCCCTAGAGCCTTTTTTTATTATTTTATTAATTGTTCGCTGTTGCCCCCACGCGCGCAGGTCTGGTAGAAATGTTGGAAAAGGGGTTTGTGTTTGAGTTTCCTCGTAGCAGAATTAGGGTTTCTCGTACATTCAAATTACAATCCGACGCCGATTGGTAAACAATCCGACGGCGAATCCGACGCCGAATGCTAAAGTCGTACTTTACCATTTTTCTTACGGATTTCACTGTGAGAAATTCAATTTTTGTTCACCAAAACCTTGCACCACGTGGAGGGCCTGCGCGATCGATGTGGTTTGATGATTTTCTCCGTCACCCGCGATCACACGCTGGTTGCCGACGCCAGATTTTCTGCGACACGGGGCCCTAAACGCTGTCGCGTTGAAACTGTAAGCCTGCCTGGTCGCATCTCACACCATGCTGTCTCGCATCCCATGGTGTCCGAGGCGAGACCGAAGGCAAACCAACCGTCGGCTCATTGTCTGCGTCCAAAGAAAGTAGTAATAAATTTAGCTTGACGTTTACTGTTTTGTTCGGCTCAGCCCAGTGTATGCACCGCGGTGTGGTATGCACTGACAGTTGGTCAGCAAGAACGCTAAATGTGTGTGCGCGCAACGCTCATGTCGGCAGTGGAAGCCAGTACGTTGCCGTGGCTCCAACAGATTCGACTAGCGTGACGATATACGTCCTTATTCGCTTTTTGGAGCCAAACGCACTGCGCGTCTTTGGAACCCTTTTATAATATACGCGCGCGAGCCGCGCGAACCGCGTCGATAGCAGGACAGCACGACGACGACGACGGCGGTGGCGGTTCAAAGAGCGACGGCGCAAACACGCCTCGAGCGTCCGTATAATTGCTATAGCAATAAAACTAATGAAACCACAGATATTGAGGTTCGAGTAAATTGAAACCTCTGGCATACTCAATTTGGCTTCATTTTACATCACTGCGCTGAGTAATGCTACACACGACCTCTTGGTGAATACATTATACCGTGGATTAGTTTTCACCACCTGGGATTCTTTAATGTGCGTCTAAGTACACAGTCTTTTTTTTTAATTAAAAAATTATGCTTTTGGCCCCAACTGAAATGAGGCTGCCGGGTGCTGGGAATTGAACTATAGACCTCCTGTTCAGCAGAATGAACGCCGTAGCCACTAAACGACCGCGACGAGTCGATCTGAAACTCAGTAAAATTAGCTATGGTGTTACGAACACGTGAATATTAATTAATTTAGCAGACACCGACCAATCGTACCACGCGGGAAAGGTTAGTCGTGGTAGAAAATCAAGTCGTGTGTCTAGTTTGCTGTTTGAATTGGTACAATTTAGCTAATAGAAAGATGCTATGAATGAAATCACTTGTCCGCATGCTCAGTGCTGTGCGTTCGCCCCAAATTTCAGGTAATTAAACAGGCATAACCACACAGTCTGATGTAGGCGACCACCGTGGTTGTTCGACATAACATTTTTGTGTGAAATCTAGCAACTATACACATGATAAACATGCGTATCCCCTCTTCGTCACATCACAGGCAAGCTTGACAATCATCCCCTTACAAAAAGAGAAAGAAAGAAAGAAACAGAAGAAATCAAACCCAGTGGCACACACCCTGTGGCACATAATTTTAGACTGCACAGTCACCGGGATCGGCCCATGAAAACGGAGCCCCCGCCAATAACAATACGAGAGAAATGCGATTAGCATCACGTCACACCTTACTGTGGTCCCGGATCCATGATTGAAACCGCGTTCACCACATTGCAAAGTATTGTTCAGTAGCTCGCTCGACACACGTCTTGTTTCTTCGAGGAGTAAAGTGCAACCGTAAAGTGCTATATATATATATATATATATATATATATATATATATATATATATATATGCTCTTTTAAGCTCTCCCATTTCTCTCTACCACGTGACGGGCTTCCCACACGACGGGCTGGACTCGAAGAAGAATGTTCCGCATTACAAACAAACTTCTCGGACCGCTGTCCTAGCCGACGTCAGCCCGAGTTGCTCTGCATTGAATCGGCGTTCCACACATAATAACAAAATCTAGGGAACGGGTTCCATATAAGATATTCGGGCTTTTTTTTTTACTCTTTAATTCACAGAATCGACAATAAAGGTAACTTGCCATTCTTATGTGGAACGGTATCCCATATACCTAAACATGGACTCCAGTTACCGGTGCGTGGATGAATGCTCCAGATGATAGGTATAGGTACGTTAACCATTGTTGCAGATAACAGTGGCTATTTCACTAAAATGTAGCTCCGCATATTTACTGTTTAGCAAATTGCCAAGAAAAAATAAAATAAAAAAGAAAGTATCATGTGGAGCGTTGTTCCTTATGTATTGTGATTTTATGTGGAACGGCGCTTCGCTTAGCCAAGTGGGAAATATCGGCACAAGTTTTCCTCCTATAGCTGGATGCTGTCTGTAACGAGGTTACGAGCGTAGCCCCTGCATGCTGCCGAAGTGGCATCACCTCGTAGTAAGATTGCCCCACAGACTGCGAGGATAATTAACAAAAGACAAACGAATGATACACATTACATTTATTGGTTCCCGGCGCACCTTGGTTCACTTGATGACCTTCCCCTCAATCCAAATGAATCGGCCAACAGCGTCGCCCGCGAACTTACAGACCGGGTCGCTTTTACACGTGGCTGTGATTCTGATGGATTGGAGAACCTACAGAGAGATACGCTCCTGACATAGAATGAAATTACATGGGAAGAAGGGAGTTTGCACCCCCTCACATTAGACTAAATAGAGCACAAGCAGTTATCCTTAGGCAATTACAAACACAGTGAGATTATTCACCTGCACAAATGAAAGCATGGTATAACATTGAAGACATGAATATTATATGCAAAGCATGCAAAAGGGAGATATGCACGCTTGAACGCATGCTCTGGGAGTGTGGGTTGCTCGGCCCTGGCATTTCCCGGGATCGGTTTTCAGGAATGAATAAATCCCACGATCGTATCCCTCAAGTCCTGGCTGTCCAGTACGCCCGTGATAGGGCTGGGAGGCTTGGCCTCCCGGTCCCAACATGAGACTAGTCAGGCAGGTGGCAACAACCCGTACAGGACCTGAATAAAGTTTTTTTTTTTTTTCATCCGTCCATCCATCCGTCGTAGTAAGAGGGGCAGCTTTATTTTATTCGTTGCCCTTCGACGTCACAGATGGGATTGACAGCGAGCCGGACGGCTTTACAAGAGCAGCGAACGTAGACGCCACCAGCTGAAATCGTCGTATCGCCAACGGGAAGTTTTGCGCAGACGTGACCGCAATCATGGATCATAGAAGATCGCTGCGAGACCTCGTAACTGAATTACAGTCGCTGTTGCCAAAAGCCTGTCGCAACATTCACTCACATTAATGGGTACAAAAAAATTTCAATAGTTACGACAATCTAATTATTCGCTAATTATCCTCTTTATACAGTTTTCGCGTTTGTAGCATTAGACCGCTTCCCGTGTGCTCCCCGGGAGCCTTTATTTCTCAGGTGTCGTTGAATTTTATACTATTTTTTTTTGTGTCCACTGACTGTTCGGCACGCGGCGCGACTGCCTCCCTTACATCCCTGCCCGCTCCTCCTTTGTTTTCACGGGCATTTTTATTTGACTGCTCGCTGTCTTTCGGCATTTATCCAATGCAATTTGTAGCTCTGACTATGCTTAAAGAGAAGATCCTTTCTCTTGTACGTTCTTTTTTCTTTCTTTTTTTTTCAGTGTCTGCTAAAAATTAATTCCTTTTGTTAGAGCAGAATGTTAACGCGCATATTCGACGCGGTAATTCAATAAGGACGTTAAACGACGCTTTGAACACACGCGCGCGCGTGGCTGAGCTTGCAATTTAAGCTAGATTATCTTATTAGGCGCCTCAGACCTCAGCAATAAATAAGTAAGAAAAAAAAAAGACAGACAGAGAAACGCTGCCTGGCTCTCATGCGTCTGAGAGCTGCCTCGCTTTGAAGGCAGAAGTGCGCGCCATATTTATTTATTTATTTATTGTCTCGTATCGTGGCTCTGCCCTAAATTGCGCCTTCTCGGAACCGCATTCTTTAACGAAAAGCACTTTTTTCTTTTCTTTTTTTTTCAGCGTTGTGTTACAGTGCGGACGTGTCGTGGCAGGCACTTTTGTGGCAGGCACTTTGATCACCAACTGCTTTTTAAGAGCCCAGTTGTGGGCTTCCTATACAGGCTAGACTAGTCAAGCCTATATCGCAGCTGCTGTTTTCTTTGTCACTCAGATGCTCACCCCTTGGAGAGCGCGAGACGCCAACATCCGCGATGACATCGCATTTCGTAGACGATGTTGACCTCTCCGGCAGAGGTGGAGTGCTGCCTCTCACAAACACCACGACCAACATATAAGTTTATTCTACTCGTATATAAGTATAACCGCGCCCGTTCAAACTGCAAAGAGCTTAATGGGATCGGGATTTGTATGCTTGGCCATATATACCGGGTGTTTCAGCGAACACTTTCAAAAATTTTTTAAAGGTAGCCTGTGGCAGGTTGCATAATTCTAGTTCATGAGCTGGTCTGCTCGAAGAGGTGGACGTTACTTGCACAAGAAATTGAAATGCATTATCGACAAATTAAGAAAAGTCACTAATTAAGTTTTTAACTAATTACCTTATGGGCCATATTGCAATTTACAAATTCTAACCGTGGAGTTCGCAAGGCGGGTGCACTTGGAACGAATTCTCGGGATGACACCAGTTTCGACATATTAATCCCCGAACTTGCGGAGAAATGCATTGGCATTCCAGTTAATTTTGTGCTTCAATGCATAAAACGACATTTTGTTAATATGGCGCTGCTAGCGCGGTGCAGCTCTGTGCAGTGCGACACAATGGTAGCATCAGGATGAAATTAGCAGAGTCGGCGCATAGGTTATTATTGTAAATTGCAGTCGCCTACGGCGGGATGTGTAATAATGAGCCTGCGTGCACCTGGTGTTAGACATTATGTGTATGTGCTGTTTAGCAGTTTCCAAGTATACCTGCCATTTGAGGTAGTCTTTCTAATTTTGCTTTAATTTGTTTGTTTGTTGTTTGTTTGTTTGTTTGTTTTCTGAGCGGTCTGCCTGCAGTCTTATAGCATGACCTCAGTTCACGAAAGAGAGAAGGTATGAACACGCATTCTCGAGTGCGGGAGATTCACTGAGATTTCCTTTTTTTTTTTGCACACCCACGCAGATTTCACACCTTGTAAACGCTCTCGAGCAAGCGCGCACGTAAACGTGCATGTTCTTTCGGATATACTCGGTCGGAACACTTTAATTTTCTCCCCAGTGCGTCGATGCGCGGCCGTGCAGCCGACCCTCCGGCTACCACACTCTGCATTGTGGAGCAGCGAGACGACGACAACCGTGGCGTTACACCCAAATTATTAGCGACGTCGGAACAAAAGGTACAATACACCACCAACTGTGGCTCCAATTCGCCGGTTGGCTTGCCTTCCTGGCGTAAAACAACGAATAATTTCCCCCCGAAAAGGTGCCAAAAAAAAAAAGGGGGGGGGGGGGGGGATGGTGTCAGACACGGCCGAAATATCTGCGTTTACAAGCCCTGGCTTTCACGTAAGCGAGAAGTGGAGATGGGGGACAAAAACACGGAAGTAGTCTTCTTTGTCTTTGTTTTTTTTTCTTCTTTCTTTGCGGGTAAATAGAACGGATGGACGACTTTCTCGTCAACCGTGTTGGCTTTCTCGATTGTGGCTTCAACAGCAGCAGAAGCAGTAGGAGCAGCGGCAGCAGCCGAAACCGGCATTGACTCGGAATCGAGTCATTGTGCGCTGGTAGTATAGTTCGGCAGGGGAGGTGTTAGCAGTTCTGTTTGATGTTCGGGAAGAAAGCACAGTCACAAAATAAACGAACAAGGACCGGCCGCGAAACGCCTACGGCCCGGCTTGTTGGCGTACGGGAGTAGAGGAGCGAACGGTAAGGGCAGTCAAGTTTTTGTAATTAAGGGACAGGGAATGGGAGCGCTCAAGAGGGCTGGTCGAAAAGGTCAATCTCCGCACACTTTCCTGGAAAAGCGAGGCATGACGCCGACAGCAGCGTCGTTCCCCTTACCGTGACTAGCCTTTGATCTTCCGTTTATCTCATTTTGGTTCGTTCGCCATCTCTCTCCGGTTTAACAGAACTGTGCTATAGCTGTACCAGTTCCTTATTTTTGGACCGCTGTAGTCTGCTTCCTCTTTGTTTGAAGATCAGAACCTGTCTCTGGCAGCGAAAGGCGGCCTTGCGAACGGCGCTAATTAAGCGGTATTTTCAATCTCTCTCTCTCTCTCTCGCTCTCTATCTTTTTTTTCTGTTTTATTGCTCTCTCTATCACTGTTCACGGGCTGAGTTCGAAGGAAAAAGTTGGAGCCCGTCTTGTGGGTGTGTTTACCGCTGCATTTGATGAGCAGCTTCGGCGTCGTGCCGAGAAAGAGCCGTGCATGAAATTTCACTACGCTGAACTGGACGCGTCGGCAAAGGCGAGCATGTTCGCCGAGATTAAGTTGATCGCGTGGTTAACACCAGCCACTGTATATCGCTAAGCGGCTACAGCGCTCTGCTGATAAACACGATATGACAGGCTGGATTGCCGGTTGTAGCGCTCGTGTTTTCATAGGATCGAGTCCCGACAGAAAAAAAAAATGTCGTTAACTCAGCTTCCCTTGCATGCTAAACAACCCCGTGTATAGTCAAAGTTGCCAGTACGACGTCATGAATGTAGCCGAAGGGTTGCTCTGACTTAAATAATGATTCGATATTCAATCATGTGGTTGACGGCTTGCATTTCTGGGCCCCGCCACTGCGTGCTTCAAAGAAATGCAGGAGACGCACAGCCGATTGGCGTCGAAGGAACTAAAAGCATCTTCATCGACATCGATGATAGCAGCGATACTAAATTAAGTTGGGGATTTGAACGTTCAGATACGGCACAGTGGGTTATGAGTAGAGATGCGAAGTGCGGAAAAAAAAAACAGGAAAATTCCGGAAAAAAACTGGTTTTTTTTTTCGTTTTTTTCGGCGCAGTTAGAAAAATTGGTCCAAAATTTCCGCCGGGAAAAACGTGCCGGCGGAAATAAAACTTAGGCAACACCCAGCGTTAAACGTGAAAGCGAAACGCAGAACGCGAATCCGAAACGTCGCACATGATACCGAAACACCAAACGACGGCTGACCACTCGGCCATCGATATCACATAATGTCAGCTCCAGCGTCAGCGTGGCTTCGTCATTCGGGTGCGGTGTCTCATGTTTCGGTGCCCGTTATTGTTCAATTTTGACTTTCCCTCGTGCACTTGTGCAACCTGTGGCGGAAGTCCGCATATGAAGCCGTGTGGAAGCAGATTCTGCAATGGTACGGCCAATTTCCGACGTGTGGATGCACTTCACGGTCGGGGAGACATCTTGAACCATGTTTCCACGTCGAAGCCACGACGAAATGGCCACAGAAGAGACATTTCAGTGTTCTTGTTCTAACTGCCGTAACAATTCTAAGCCGCACCAGTTCACAGAGAACTGAACGCGTTCGCAGTGATGCTTCTGGCTTGTCTTCGATTTGTTAAACCCTGCATTCGTTTGTGAAAAGGCAGAAAGCATTTGAGTTCTGTTATTTACATAATGAGAGTTATTGCTTTTGACATTTGGTAATAAAATAATTACCGTATGCTCAAGAAAATTGGTTCTTTTCCATTTTTTTCCAAAATTTCGGGGAAAAAAACGTGAAAGAAACAGGTTTTTTTTTTCGATTGCTCAAAATTTCCGGAAATTTTGCATCTCTAGTTATGAGGCACGCCGTAATTTAGACCACCTGGGGTTCTTCAACGTGCACCTAAGCCTAAGGGCACGAGCATTCCCGCATTTCACCTTCTCGTCGAAATGCGGCCGCTGCGGCCGAGTTCAAGCCCACGGCCTCGCGCTCGACATCAGAACTGAAAGTACGGAAATGAGAAACACTAAATCTATTGTTCCGGTTTTGTTCAGAACCGAATAAAGCAAAGGGAGAAGCAAACAGCTCCGCTCTGCGTCCTATCGAGTACTCTAGAAAATGTTAAACTGTCTCAAAGCCCTCGGAGTTGAACAGTTTTAGGTGTGAAAGAGTGCGCACGAAGAAGACAGACGATAACGGAGCGCCTTCTTCCTCTTTTTGGTGTCCTTGAAATCTTTCCTTGAGTGTAGTTTTGTAGTATTATGCTGGCGTTATGCATTTAGTACTTTCTGTGCAAATTATTATTTTATTGAGCACTATTTTATTGACTTATGACGTCAAACGGAACCTCACGGTGACGCAGACGGCAGAAATCCGATTTGAGTGCTTGTATAATTGCTATCGCAATAAAATAAGAATAAATAATATATATATATATATATATATATATATATATATATATATATATATATATATATATATATATATATATATATATATATATAGAGAGAGAGAGAGAGAGAGAGAGAGAGAGAGAGAGAGAGAGAGAGCAAACGCGACTTCTACCGTCGCGCGAAAGGCCCGCAGAGGCACCGGCAACAGTCACCAACGTCGCGCGCGTTCGGTGCGAATGCGGGCAAAACGCCGACGGCGTCGACAACAGTTCTGCGCGTTGCTGGTGCTGCTGTACGTCCAAGTTTATACAGCTACTATCCTTACTCCGTATAGCTCTCTACTAATTTGCTATCGCAATTGATGCTTCGCCTTTCGGGTGAAACTGCGACACTTTTATTTGTACCCACTCCTACTTGGGCCACCCATAAGTGGCCTGCAGAACTTCTTAAATAAATAAATAAATAAATAAATAAATAAATAAATAAATAAATAAATAAATAAATAAATAAATAAATAAATAAATAAATAAATAAATAAACATCTCTTCCGTGTATAACATGTTAAATTTCGGTATCACCGACTGGTCCAACGCCAGGCCTTTTTGCCTGAAAGCCTCAGGCCTACATTAGGCCTACATGTATACGCTAATTGATATCAACGTTCTTGCTTTTACTAATCGTTGAACCTCTAGTGCTTGCTATTGCTTACGATTGCTGTTACCGCTTACCACTCAATTTGTGGGCGTCAGTTTCTCGGAGCACGCTTGTGGGTCAACGTTAAATACTCGCGTGTAGCAGCGCCCAAGCTATGCGCGCCGTCACGCATACATCTTCTACAAGCGTGCTTCACCACACCCCCTGTCTTTATGCGGCAAACACTGCCGCCTACATCTAGCATTCGCAGCCCCGCACCACTTTAACTCTCCTTTCTGCATTTTCAACCCCTGCCCCCTTTCCACTCCTTCTTTCTTTTAAAAAAAGTAAGTTTGTTTTGCAAAATTAAATTCATTGTTTGGTTATTCGTTCGCTCACTTGAATGACTGCGTGTTCGCTCATTCGTTCACTTCCAGCGCACACTGTAAACGCAAGCGCTCGCCAACAGTTTCCTGTTGTTCTTTTTGGATGTTTGCAACAGTAGAATATACGGTTACATTGCTCTTGTTTTTTTTCTTTCTGTTTACTATGTATTACATGTTGAATGATCATTGCTTTCCCGGTTCCTTCTTGGTCCTGATTCCGACCGACAGTATTTGTAAATAAATAAATGCATAAATTGGTTCATTCGTTCGTTAGCTTGTTTTTATTCATTCATTCATTCATTCATTCATTCATTCATTCATTCATTCATTCATTCATTCACAAGCACGAAAGCGAGACAATCAGAGCTAGTCGCAGGGGTTTGAAAACACGACGTCGTCACCACATCGCTTAGCCGATGAGGTCATCGGTAAACTAAAGTGGGCGTAGGGCACCCAGTAATAGCGGCTAATATAAAACCAGCGACGGGGGTTTTCTACTCGACAGCCCGATCCTAAAATTAGTCCATCAAGCTGAAAGAGAGTTAGGCGGCAAACAGCAACGAGATGCCGCCACGGGAATCGCGCGTCCGGCCCCCGCCACCGCTTATCTTTACGGCAGCGGCCGCAGGTTTAGTGCCTGTTTGCTTCAGCAATGAGGCAGCGGTTATCCGATAAAAACCGCGAAGCGGATATTGCGTGTCGCTCATTCTAGCGGACAGAGAGGTGAGGGCGTGGATGGGATAAGGGTAAGAGAGAGACGCCGTTAAAAGCCGCTTACGTCGGTATACGGAGGTGCCCGTACGCAGCTGTTGCGGCTGAAATCGGAGCGCGTACGCGCGACCGAGGCGTCCCCTATCTCCGCTCACTCTATCGGAGTCTTCTTTATCGCGCATTCATTTCGCTATGCTTATTTTGTTTCTTGTTTTTCGTTCAGTCGTCGAGGGCCCGTCGTCGCCGTGCGCGTAGTGTGGACGTCATAGGTGGCGAATGACGACATTTCTTGAATGCGAGAAGCCGAGAGAGTCAAGCGAGACGTTAGAGAGCACAGATAGAGAGGGAGGGAGAAGCAGAGAGAGAGAGAGAGTAGGTGAGGGGGAAGGAGAGTATCGCGTCAGAAAAGGCATGG
Source organism: Dermacentor silvarum (assembly GCF_013339745.2). NCBI lineage: Eukaryota > Metazoa > Arthropoda > Arachnida > Ixodida > Ixodidae > Dermacentor > Dermacentor silvarum. The sequence continues at coordinate 111,448,087 of NC_051157.2, forward strand.
GCGTCGGGGGAGATTTTGGCAGTAGCCAGGAGCATCCGGAACGTTGGTTAAACGGGCGGTCAAGCGCAAAAGGGCGAAAACGGAACACCATGTTTCTGGAACAGCAGATGAACGTGCGGGAGTATAGAGGAGCGGAACACGGAGGGAAGATAATGGCTGACGGCTCGCGCGTGAGAGTTGTGTTCGGTAACGCGCGCTCACACACACACCCCTCTCCGGCTCGTTCGGAGATGAGACGCGCCACCAAAGCGCGCGCGCGAGTATCTTGCGCCAAAAAGAAAGTGTGTGTGTGTGAAAAGAGTACTGCGACCGCGCAAAAGGGGCGTTGGGGGGATTCATGCGCGCTGCGCGCGCGAGTTCGTGCCATAGCGTGACGCGATTGACGTCACGCTCTACGCCACCATTGACGTCACCGGTGCGGTGGGCGAGGACATCGACGTGGCGAAGGTGGAGGAGTAGCACTGCTGCCGGCGGATGGACTTCATTGATTCGGAATGCGGGCCTCTAGTGCTTCGCTGAGGCGCGCCGACGCTCGGTGTGTTCCTCGCTCGCTCGCTTCGCCCCCCCCCCCCCCCCCCCCCACTTTTTTGCTCCCCACCGGCACCCTTGCCTTCTGTCCTCTCGCTTTTCCTTTGTGTCTCGCACATTGCAGCAGCCACTAGTATGTTTCCAGCGCTGGCGCGCCGCGGTGCCGGATCGCAGAAGGCCTCTGTTTGACCATTTCTTGGCGGCGCCATCGCTCTGTGTAGTATGCGTCGCGAGTAGGAGGCTGCCGGGAACGGCGCCCGTCTGTTTGTCGGTCGCCCGGGCCTCTTGTACAGCATTAAAGAGGAGCCTCCCTTTTTCCCACGTCTCGGCGTACATCAGGGAGCCGTGTCGCCCGCCGTTGTATAACGCTATAGGGTCGCTTGAAACTTCCGCAGTGGGCGGTTCACTTGGGGCGTATAAGGCTGCGCGATGGTCCGCCTGAGTTTTGTTGGTCGACGTGAACGATGTTGTTCGGAAACTAGGAGGGGGATGTCGCCTATAGGCACGAAATATATGCTGCTGCTGTTGGGCGAATTATACCAGAATCGCTTTTTCTAGGTTTCTGCGTCTTTTGGACGGCGCTCGGTGACATTCAGGAAAGGATCTGATGCTAGCGTTGGGACGAAAAACGAATCTGGTTTTGAAATGAATGAAAACGTTGAGTAATCTGCGCGTGTTTTGGAATAAAGAAAAATGATGTCTGGACGCCTCTTAAAGTTAAGACAACACGTAGTGTGTCGGTGTCGAATGAATTTTTTTTAACTTATAGTATGTTTGTGTGTGCGGTGATACGTGTGCGCGTGTTACGAGCTTATAGCGAAAAATGAGGGGAGAGGGGGGGGGGGTGTAATCTTAGTGTCTTGACTGTGTATTTGGATAGCCGGTGCCGCTCTTCCCAACTTGAGTGTGTTTTTTGAGCTAATGCCCGCATTCGCGATACTTGCATGCTTGTGACTTGCGTGTGTGTAGTGTCGCTATTTTCATTTTGCGTTCTGGCATATTTTAGATTTTCGGATAGCGTGTCCACTATTTTGATTCATTTGATTTATTCAAGAACGAGTGTAGCAGGGGTTACCTTTCAATAAATGAACGAAACCACGGCCACTTTCTGGCAGGATTCTTTAGTTCGCCGGATTCGAAGGCGGCTTCACCTTTGTCTGCGTATCATTAGACAGTTTTGTCAGCACTCTACAACTCGGCAACCGAGCACTCTCTGGGAGTCTTCCTCTAGGTCCGTGGCCAAACTACTCTGTGCGTCAGGCCATGAAGGCCATTGCAGCTTTTTTGAGAGAAAGTGAACTGGACATGCGACCATATGCGAGTGTAATAAATGCTTCCTTGTCTTTCTTTCTTTCTATTTTTTTCATGCGCATCTACTTTTCTTTACTTGTTATCATTTTCCCATTCTCCCCTACCGCTGTAGCACTTTCCGTCTACACCAACGCTGAGTAGCATGCTAGAACACTGAAGTAATTTAGGCCGACCTTTCAGGTAAAGAAAACATTTCCTTTTCAAAACTTTATCTCTCTTTCTTTCTACGACTCGTAGAATACTCCTCCAATATTAGACAGGACAACTGGTCAAGTACGTCGAAATTATGTTCTAATTTACAAATTTATGCGCAATAAGAATGTATGCGCCAGTGCGCATTAGTCTGTAGATTGTTTCGCAAGCAGTGTCGAGCCTTCAAATAATTAATAGTGGTTTGAACGTTACGCACAGTTATGTTCACGCTTTTCATCTGTTCACATTAACGCTCACGTTAAGCAACTTCGAATTGGGAATCTCGGCGCAGACCCACGCTCCGTATGATTATAGTTACGTGCTGTGGAGATAAAATTAAGGCACTGCTTCTCCAGTCAGGGCAGAAATAGTAGGCACAACGGCTCGTTTCTATTCTCGTATTGTACACTTGTCTTGTCTCAGGGTGGTTTGACGGAGAAAATGATTGAAAAGAAAACCAAGAAGCATCAAGCTGTGACGTGTTTTCGTGCGTGTGCAGGAGAACAACGTCCCTGTGCGTCTACATGTAGGTGTAATTGCATACGCACATAACTGCGTATAGGTTGTTATCGGACATGTAAGTGACAAATAGGCTTCTAACACCATGAAAACACCAGTGTGCACGTCAATCCGTCTGCACGGATTTAGATGCACGTCAAAGAACCCCAGGTGGTCCAAATTATTCCAGAGTCCCCCACTACAGCGTGCTTCATAATGAGATCGTGGTTTGTAAAACCCCATAATTTAATTTAATTTTTTTTACACAACGCATAGCAGTTTATCAGGTTACAGTTACAAAGTTGAGTATCGTACGCTGCGCGGTTTCGCTTCCTAGTTTTGTTTCAATTTCTTTAACGTTACATTGCCGACAACTTGAGCAACTAATCATCTTATAACAACTTTCGCGGGCGCTTTCACATTTGTATGACGTCGCGTTCAGCCGCGACGGCTCCTAGGAGCCCGACGGTTATCGTCTCCTTGAGCTGACAAATAACCGTACAACGTGAAAAGAACACCGATATGAAAGTGCTCTATTCTTTTATCTTGCCATTCGTTTTCCACCGGCTTAGCCAATCAGAGCTAGCTCATAATGATGCCCTCGAAAGTGATTGCCAGATCGTTGTTACGGCTCCGAGCCCAGTAGTTGGGCTATGAAAGAGAGAGCAAGTCGTTGTCATGATCAGTTGTCGGTGGTTTGCGAAGCAAGGCGATGTGACCCGGGAAGGTGACGCGATCATACCCTCGAATTTTGGACATTACCCCTGCGGCCATCTCTCGAACTTCACCACGATGCACCAGTGTAAGTCAATGAACATTGACTTACATTGGTTTTCTAAAAACATGCGTATTTACGGCACTTATTCGTGACGTTCCTGCTGCGTTTTTTTTCATTCATTCATTCTTTATTATTAGAACATAAAATATACAATCTGAGTTAAATTAGTGTTTTAATTCTGACCAAAGCACTTCTATAACGCAGCGAAGACGTTTCGACTAAGTACTGTAACGAAGCATGGTAATAAAAGGGTGTACCCTCTGCACGTTACTAAGCGACAGTCGTTTAAATTCGGATGGCCTTCTGAAATATCCTTTTGTTAGATGCTGCTCATTGAGTTAGGCTAGTGCACTGTGGCGAAGTTTGACAGATAGCCGAAATGGGGGATTGTCCAAAATTTCTGGACATGCGAATTTCCACGGTAAAGTAGAAACATTTTGAAGCAAAAGTCAGGCACAGAACGGCGCGGAGAACTACATTTGCCTCGATAGCGACAGTATCAGGTCTTGATAGTGTAGGGATTGAAACGCCTCGTTTGTCGGACTTTATCGGCTGTGGAAGAGAAATAGAGGGTTGCTGCCTAGCTTTATAAGGATGTGGTTCGTACTTTTGTCAGCCACTTTGATTTCGTCGGAAGGCGCGCAAAGTGTACATTGTGTCCATTCATTGTCTCTAATCAACATTGTCTCTATTAAAGCTGTAAAGTTTTGTTACCTGTGAAAAAGTTCGTTCAGTATTTTCTTCCACAGATCAAGGCGATGCCACTCTCCTGATGCACTGTTGATGTGAAAAGGACCTCATGAGAAATGTTTCAGCGAGACTTGTCCGTCACATCTTCAATTTTTCACACGCCTCTAGAGTCGCACACGAACAATACAATACTTGAAGAGAGAAAGAGAAAAAAGCGAAGAAAGTTCTTACATTGTCTAATATACCCGTAGGAGTTTACGTGTAAGAATTAAACGGGTAAAGGGGGGGGGGGGAGGGGAAGAGGGTACTTTTTCAATACTATCCGGCGACAATGAATCTGCACTGGTCCCGCATTCTTACTTTAGCTGCATGGAACAAAACACTCATGGGTCCAACAATAGATATGAAAACGTAAATATTTACTGCCCCCTGTTTTCATATTCCCATAGTGTGTGTGCTTAAGTTACGAGAGCAGCTGTATTCAGATCTTATACCGATTTCGACGCAGCTGCGTGCTTGAGCGACCGCGAAAAAAAAAGAAGAGATAGAAATAATCGATTCTTAGAAAATTCAGCACACAGCTGTTTTTACCCGTAGGCTTTGAATGTGGTTTGGAAAAAAATAAATAAGGACTGGGCACGCCGTTCTGTGGCTTGTTTTTGCTCACTGAGCACATCGCTTTTTTATATTCTCTTCGCCGCAGAAATCAATGTGCTGTCTGTTCGAAAAAAGAAAAAAAAATGAAGCCCACCGTAGCTACAGACAGAGTGAATGTGTTGCCCTTGTGTCTGAGCCGTTGTCGCCAAAACTGGCCGACTTTGATATCGCAGAAACTGCAGATGATGTAGAGAGCTCTATGAGCTCTGATTAGTTCAACGCCGGAAACGTCTGCGATATCAGAAGGCTTCATATCCACTCCAGCTGCTGTCAGTGTAGGTTGCATTTTTCTGGAGCAGACGGTAAGTACATGCCTCGGTGTCTTATATATATATATAGCGGAGTATATGATGGTGGACATGTTTTCTGTTTTATGAATTTAGGGACGTACATTTCAAATTGGTAAAACGCTCAGGTAATTGTGCGAGGAAACAGAAATGTGGCTCTAATGTGTGATGTGTTCAATTTATTGGCAGGATTATATGCTTATTTATCTACCTTCTTCCAGGACACACGTGTATTGAACTTTAGCTCACAGTGCCGTCGAACAAATCGACCATCGTTTCTGGATCTTCGCTAGTGTGATTATCAGGCGACTAAATATAAGCACATTTTACAAAAGCAAAAATAAGAGATCAAGCGAAGAGAAGGTTATTAATGAAGCGTAGTTCAACCATGTGTAACAGGCTGAAACGAGGCCGTTCAGTTTATTTATTTATTTATTTATTTATTTATTTATTTATTTATTTATTTATTTATTTATTTATTTATTTATTTATTTATTTATTTATTTATTTATTTATTTATTTATTTATTTATTTATTTATTCCAACCGCTCGTCCTCTTTCACTAGTGTTCTTTTGGGATGCGCTTGTTAGTTCAGGGTCTTTGATAGACTTTCTCCTCTGCTTGCTGTCTGTTTCGTAAAACGTGAACATATGCTTGGCCATGCGTATTATACTTTTCATCAATTACGTACTTTGGTTATTATAAACTTACTTTTTCTTGCCACTTGGCTCGGTCCATGCGAAGAACAAGCCGTTGAGTGTCGTGAGCGCTGCACGTGTTGCACGCTAATCGATCCTACGCTATTAAAACGACAGCCAGGCACGGAAAGACAAGGAACATGCAACTCCGTCTGGAAGTGTTGAGTTCCCTTGAGGGTGCAAATTACTGGCTCTCTTATAACACAAATTTCATGGCGCCATTCACGAAGTGCAGAGTGAAATACCTCCCAAAGCACGCGCAAGAACATCCCGAAGGGTGCAATTTCAAATCTGACATATTTGCGTCTGTTAATGTGTTTGTTTGTTGTTTGTTGTTTCTTTGTTTATTCATTTGTCTGTCTTTTTGCTTGTTTGCCTGTAGCTGTATTCTTGTTTGTTTGTTTGTTTGTTTGTTCGTTTTTTTTTTCATTTGTCTGTCTTTTTGCTTGTTTGCCTGTATTTGTATTCTTGTTCGTTTGTTTGTTTGTTTGTTTTTGTTTGTTTGTTTGTTTGTTTGTTTGTTTGTTTGTTTGTTTGTTGTTTGTTTGTTTGTTTGTTTGTTTGTTTGTTTGTTTGTTTGTTTGTTTGTATCAGCCTTACATTCAACCGCTAGGCGTTGGCCGAAGGAGACATGGTAATTTTTGCGGAGCGCTAACGCTCACGACGCAAGTAAGGCGTTCTTCTGCTCTCCTGCGCGGCCATTGGACCCTAGCTTCCAGCTCACTCCGGGAAGAGACGCAGTTTCGCGGCACAACGCGTTAGCTGCGAGCGATTCCTCAGCTTCCACGTCGCCTGCAGGCCCCCCATTGTCATGATTGTAGGAATTGCGGATCTAATCGCTACTTCGCCTCACGAACACCCTTAACTATACGCTTAGGACAACGCCTAAGACAACGCTTGAGGCAACGCCCACAACCTCTCAACCGAAGCGTCTTCACTATGTCTTACTATGTCTTGAGAGCAGACAATCTAATCCCCATCCAGTTTCCTCGTGATGCTCGACACAACCTATTCTTAAGGCACATACCGTTTCGACAATGACGTTATCAGCTACAGGTGCACGTAAATATTTCGCCTTCGCGGAGCCGTGAATCGCAAAACGATGAAAATGTCAAATTGGGCTTCTCCCCACAGTGACTGTTACTGTGAAGAAGCCAGCTCTTCAAAAAAAAGAAATTGTGAGGGAGGTTGCCCATTCATGTATGCGGCACTTCTACTACACGTCATGAGGGGCGCTTATTTTGTTGTCGCCTGTGGAAGTAGTCGCTTTACTTGGGGCCTCGATGCGCAGCCTGTAAGTATGATACTCATCGTTGTGCGTCCTTCAAACCAGCTAATAATGCATTACCTCTTGCTTTCTCTGAACCCCCCCCCCCCCCCAAAAAAAAAGGGGGGGGGGGGGGGGGGGGAATCAGCTCTTTCGCGGTTTTAGCGCATCCAAGTAGGGCTAAGTCCGCTGTTAGAGTGTGTTATTTTAAAATTTATTTCAACGCACCCATGGGCGACGCCAGTATTCCACTGTTGGGAGGGCAGGCCGTGATTTTTCATTTTCGGTGGAGTGCAGGAGGGCACCTCATCAATTGGCACTCCATATTGAGATAAAAGAAGGGGGAGGGGGGGGGGTTAAGGAGAAGCAGGAGGAAATATTCGGGGGCTCGGCTACGCCTCCCCCCGCCCTCCTCTACCGCTCAACTTGCCCCCTTTAAAGCCACCCCTCGCAGCAGCACTCAGTAGTGCTGTGTAAGGAAACATGCGGAACAAAAGCCCAATGGGGTATGATGCGACCCGCCCGCACACTGGCAGAGCAGGTCCCGATTCATCGATTAGTTCATTATTAATCAGTTGTGGGGATCTGCTTATATTATATATTTTTAAACAAAGAGAGGGAAATGGCTTTTTGCATCAACTTCGCAGTTGGTTCTTTTGTGGTCCGGCCATTGACACGAGGCCGCTGAAGTCAACGACACAGAGAATGCACCTTTCACTTACGCGTGAAGCTGACGATATTGTTCATCACGTTTTCTAAGCCACGTATCAAACAGTCAATTGACGAGGGGTGCCGTTTCCAGCAAAGTTTGGAAGAATACATACAGAATCACCACGTTCACCTTATTCTTTTTTTTTTTCTATCTGCAGTGGCACACCGGTTTCTATCTAGCGCTCACTGGTGTGATTCGATGTTATGTGTACTTTGACTTGATCGAGCATTCGTTTATTACAGTTTTCCGTGGTCCCCAGTCAGAAGTAAAGAACCGCTTCGAATTCGACGCAAACTTGAACATTACCTATACCCGCAAACACGCGCTCATCAAACAGGAAGAAGAACTGTACAACTCGCACTAAGATGAGCTACTCGAAAGCTGACGCCTTTGTCATTTAGTCGCTTCTATTCCGGGCCTTATGTCCCATACTTAACGCGACGCGCAAATACCACCAAGAACGAAATATGCGACGCGATGCGGCGGGGGAAGAGAGATCGCCCGAACCGTGCTTTATGCTATAGAAGAAGACTACGAGCATAAATTTACTCAACTATAACGCGAAAATAAGGCTTCTTTTTATTTTAGGTTCTTTCAGCATCGAAGCTACAACACTCTAGTTCGGCCGGGACAGCAACTCCCATTTGTTGCCTGTCTCTCCCCATCCTCCTTCCCCGTCTTAACTTTCGTCCGCCTTCTTCTAGAAATTCCGGGACCCTAATTTTATTAAGAGCTCGGCGGCGCGGGCAAAAAGGGATACTGACAAAACCGGAGTGAAGTGGGGGGGGGGGGGGCCGAGGAAGGGCGATATATGGACGGAGGAAAGGGGGCGATGGGAAAGAGTCCGCCTCAAGACACGCGCGGACTCTCTCCTTTGCCCTAATTGAAAATACAAACAGCATGTGTGTGTGTGCGCGCGCGTGTGTGTGTGTGTGTGTGTGTGTGTGTGTGTGTGTGTGTGTGTGTGTGTGTGTGTGTGTGTGTGTGTGTGTGTGTGTGTGTGTGTGTGTGTGTGTGTGTGTGTGTGTGTGTGTGTGTGTGTGTGTGTGTGTGCGTGTGTGTGTGTGTGTGTTTTACGCCGCCGCGCCGTCGTCTTCGTCGTATTCGGCACTGCCGTCGCCGCCGTTGGCGCTGTTGCTGCTGCTTTTTCCTCGGCGTCTGATTCGTCTTGTGCTTTTGCGTCGTCTCCGCGTCGTGTGCTCTTTCTTGACAGAGCAGCGGTTCGTTCGAGGAGAACGAGCGGATGCGAGCGGCGTCCGAGGTCGCTGCATTGGCGCTTGTCCGGACCGTGCCAAAGAAACGGGCGCGCCCGGAATTCAGACCCATTTTTCAGGGCTTACTTTCTTTCTCGGTTTCTTTCTTTCTTTTTTCCTCCCCTTTCGCTGTGCCTCCAGCTCAGGGTCGTTCTCAAAACTTCGCTGGACGCTGCCACCCACCAGGATGCCGCCGGGCAAAAGACACTGTGTGGTTGGCGCCGCCAGCGACGCGTTGTCGTTGCTGGCGCAGAGCATTAGAAATATTGGGCGGGAAAAAGAAACGCGACGAAAAAAAACGAAAAAAAAAGGCAATGAAATATAAATAAATCGGAGGCATCGTCCGTGACCACGGAGATGCGAACTTCAGATGAGCTTTTGCGAGCCCTGCTTGGTGGTTTTGCTAATCATCGGACCCCGATATTGCTTCTGCGAGAGGAAAACGAGGGCGAGGGCGCTAGAGAGAGAGAGAGAAGGGGTCGGGTGCGTGGAAGGGGAAGGCTAGAATGATTGTCGGTGAACTAGAATGCTGGCCGTTTGCGAACTAATATGCGTAGCACAATGAAACTTCGTGGGAGTAAAGTGTACGTCAGGACAAATACGCAGCAAAAAGTTCAATGTTATGCATACGTTAGAGGCGCCGAAAGGGTTCTTTTTAATTGCTGTTGGAGTCTTGAAGACGCTCCGACAGCAATTATAATTTCAGCATTGTTGCCGTAAGGCAAGTGGCTAAACATACGTGCTCGAAACTTTAGGTTCCCCTCCATAGGCCCTCTATACTTCTCCGTATGCTTACCTGTGTGTGCTGTGACGAGCTTGAAACCCTACTGCACTTGATAAATGGCAGTTTTGAAAGGCTAGGCCCACCTGCAATTAGCAACACACCTCCTCCTCCTCTATGCTTAGAATCAATAGAAAGCGGGCCGCATGGGCACATCCGCGTAGCGCTAGGAAAATGCGTGACTGGCCATCTTTCCCCACGGTAGCTGAACTGATTGGATAAACTCAATTGGTTTTATTGTGATAGCAATTACAAGGACACTCGAGGCGCATTGCCGCGTCCCACACTATAGAGGAAACCTACATGCAAGCGCTGTCAGCGCTTGCATGTAGGCTCCATAGCCCACACTTTCGGACTGTCGGACTATCCACGTCGCATGCGCGGAGGGTTAGAGAGTCGCCGGAGACGCGGAGTTGGTTTAGTTGCAAAAAAATCAACGACAGAGCGAAGTGGACGCACCGTCAGCGATACGCTCTCAATCGGCTCGCTCACGGAGCCTGGGGATATATCGCGCAAGTGCCTCGCTTTCAGAACGTTCGCTTTTCCTCCATATACGTCATCGAGTAGGCGATGTTCAATTGGCGTTCCAACCTCGCTGAGCAGACGACCGCTGACGATGGAGTGAGGCATGGAGGAAGGAAAAAAGTTAGGAGAGAGCATGACGTCACGAAAGGCAGACTTGCCAAGCGAACGCTCCATGACGCCAGGCCCTTTCCGCCTTTGCCTTTGCTCAGTGTCGGCCCAACACGTTACCTCTTGGGTCGAGATCACGAAGCAAGAATAGAGATTTGCCGAGACGTTTGGTGCCCGGTGGTCTTTTTGTCAATGCGCACTTGTACGTTTGCCCTGCCGCAGCGCTGCATGCAGAGCAGCAACCCTAAAATTTACCACGCGTTCAGACGTGACTATCACGTGGTGGGCCGACACGCTTGGCTTCAATCGTGTTGCGCGATGCTCACTCTCCATGGGGCGAGATCGCGTAAGCAGTCTCACTTTCCGAACGCTCACTTTCGCTCTCGCGATTCGCCGGCGCCGCGCTCTTTTGTCAGATGTCGCCTGCTCGGCGAGGTGGGAGCGCCAATTGAAACGCCGCCTACTCGATGACGTAGGAGGCAAAGCGAACGTTCGGAAAGCGAGACGCTTCGGGACAGCGTTCTGCCTTCCGCTGTTGGCATAAGCGTTGTCCGCACGCGTATATTATAAGTGTACACCAGCGTTCCTGCCTATAGCTGCCGTGTGTATGTACCGGTCTGAGTGGTATACGGGCAGTGAACGTCAAGCTAACGTTACCTTTCACTGGCCGCTTACTAACGCCGACGGCTTCCCTTAGTCTCACATGGTCCCGTCTCATGCACCATCGAGGAGCAACGCCACCGGCGGCGATTCTCGTCTTACCAGCGTTGTAAGTCACCTAGTAGCTGTCATCACTGTAAAAATAATTTACACCCTTAAAAGTGAGCAAAGGTGTAAATCTGTCTGTAACTCGCACCCTTACACAAAACGTGTGTAAGGGTGTGAGTTACAGGCAAATTTACGCCCTTTTTTCACATTTAAGAGTGTAAATTATTTTACAGCGTAGAGCGCTGTTCCTTCTGTCTAGCAGCAGTTTCCTTGCGTGCCGCGTCACGCCAACAATGTCGCGCCCTCATCTATAGTTAGAACACCGTCTGAGGAGTTCAAGCGAAACACTTGAACGCAAGACCTTGCTATGGGTGTCGATGCTTCGCCCTTCGGGGGAAATGGCCAAATCTTTTGTACGCCGCACTTATGTTCGTCTTGGTTCAGTGTTTACCTTTCTTTTAGGGTGCTAGCACCTAGGCACATTATGTTTTTTTTTTCAAGGAGCACACCGGAAGTCGGCCACAATAACCGGAAGTTGAGGTGTCTCCGAAACCGTGAGAATAATAAAAACCCATCTAAAACGAGGTGATCTTTCACGTTAAGAGTTGTATAGGATAGAGATGACATAGGAGCGTAAGTTTAGTTAAGGAAAGGGTCATTTAACCGTCAGGTCCGTCTCATCATTACGATGATTAACTATCACCATCAGCAATGGCTTGAGCGTCGTCGTCTTCTTCCACAGATGGCTCGTTGGCGCCCCTCGGCGCAACCGCGCGAACGCGCTCGTGCCACAGCTCACGCGTTCGTCGTCTTGCACCGCTGGCTCCGTTGCCGCTCATCCTTCCAGCGTAGAATTTCACTTCTCTTCGGTCATAGTAATGGGGAGGCCGCGTTTACGGAGGTATGAGCCATTTCTTGAGGGGGTACAAGCCATTCATTGTTCATGTCCTAAATTAACGTGCGCTCCGCCGGCGCGTTAGGACACGGCGTCAGTTGCTCCTCTGGGTGTGGCAGGAGAAGGACGTGCGTTAAGCTAAGGTCTAGGGGCTAGCGCCATTAAGGACACTTAAAGTGAACACTAAGCTCGCCTAAATTTTTTTTATCACACTTCGGCATATATAGTAGTAGCTGATGGGGCCTCTAACTTACGTCAACAGCACCTTATATGCATTAAAAGTGGAGAGGTTGATTCCGCAGGGAATCGAACTGCAATATTTCGGCGCTGCTACAGCCAATGGGTTGTAGTAACAGCGGTAGAACAAGGAATGTAGCTGGAGCCAACATTTCGACAAGGGCACTTGTCTATATGTCCAGGCAGCAGCTGCAGCAACCGCGAAGCCGGCCTTCCGACCGACACAGGCCGGTCCGGAAGCAAGTAAAATTATTTTACTTGCATCTCCTCCCCCCCCCCCCCCTCTATCGTCTTTCTTGTTCTTCACCAACTCCTGTTGTTAGTGTTTGTTTTCTTTCGTAGCTCGCAGTATCGCCGCTAGCTCGACGATGAGAAATGGCGCCATTCTGAGGAGCGCCGCATTTCACTAACATCTCTCTCTCTTTCTCCTTTTTGTTTATCGCTTTGCGTATATAGAGGTTGGCTCTGAAGGCGCTGTCTAAAAGAGTTGTGTCCTTCCATCTGAAGAAGAAGATGAAAAAAAAGCGGCATAAATAAGAAGTACAGAGAGTCTGCGAGGCGCACACTCGTCATTCTTCATGCGGTGCTCAAGGAGAAGTGTTCGCATGCAAGTGTACAGAATTCGCGGCCCGCGCGCCTCGCAGGGCGGTCGCGAGCCGTCCAAAAAGACCACGCAGGGCGCGCGTGTCCAGACAGGATCGAGAACTGGTGGCACATATACATATACTACTCCTTCATGGCAAGCATTTTCTTTCCAGGTTTTGTTTGCTATTTGTTTTTGTTTTCTTTTTACTTCGGCGCATCTGCTGTCTTTTAGTGACGCAGTTGTCTTCTGGGTTGGTCGATGTCTAGACACACGCGTGCGCATATATATATATATATATATATATATATATATATAATAAAGCGCCCCTTTGCACCACGTTATATATAGCTTACGTTGACAAATATACAGTAACACACAGCCACCGCGTCCGTTCGGAACGGAAGAGCTTATACTTGGGTCCCAGGCATGTTATTCCATCTATACCACGCACTGCCTCAGCCTTCGTTGGCACTATCTTAAACCCGAACGCACCATTCCGGTGTGTTCTCCTGTGCAAATAGCCTACGCGCGTTTGGTAATATTGTCATAGTGCACTGTAACGCTGAAATGCTATCGTAGCAGATATGGTCCGCAGACGTGACTTCCCCAACATAAATAGCTTTTTGCATCCTTGAAGATCCAACTTCCAAAATTTATTTCGTCAAGGAAGTAAAATTTTTTTATCACGCGAACGGGGCGTGGTCGTTTTCCCGAATCCGCTTCTGCTCCTTCTATGCTACATTTAAGGCCGAGCAGCTGTTTTGACCCCTGGAGATATTGTCCGCTTTATGAAGTGTCCTGGCATGCTGGTACTTCGTAATTGATGAGTACGACATCTTGCACTGTTGTGGCGCACACAGAAAAGCGCATTAAACAGCACGCAGTGCTGTCTGTTATGTGTTGTCTAAGCGCCATTCGTTGTCTAATGTGCCTTTTTGTGCGTAGAAGTAGAAGGTGCCACGCGAGAACAAGCTCATATATAGCTACCCTCACTGATGATTACGAAACCTTTTAACGCGAAAGCGCTAAGAGCCCCGTGTCGCGGAAAATCCGGCGTCGGTGTAAGCGCCGGCGTCGTTGGCGGAAATAATCATGCCGAACCAAATCATCCCGAACCACCCCGACCGGGCAGGCCTATCGCGTGGCGCAAGGCGTTAGTGAACAAAAAACTGAATTTCTCAAAGTAAAATCCGTCAGAAAAATCGTACAGTACAGCTGAACCGCAACTTGAAAATGTTATAGCGTCGGATTGTCATTTGAATATAGGAAAAAAAGAACTGATAAGCAGCCAGGGATCTTTGAATGCTATCGTGTTCCACTCTTAAAGGCGCAGCTTAAGCGTCCTCCAAAATGTTTTTACCCCTCATTCCTTTGTTTGTGTTATTTATTTATTTATTTATTTATTTATTTATTTATTTATTTATTTATTTATTTATTTATTTATTTATTTATTTATTTTCTTTAGCCGCCAGCAAAACACAGCCTCGGGTAACGGACGCGCCTGCGTTCTCACCGGCTGTGCCAACTACTCGCCCACATAGCGCGACAGCTCAAGGTTAACACACAGACCACGCAATTAACAAAAGTGCCACGAAGACGCGGCCCAGTGCATATAGCGAGCGCAAGATATCATGTGTAGAGGCACCACCACGACGACGACGACGACGCTGGGGGAGAAAAGAGGCGAGCCGGATCGTTACGGTCGTCTCGGCTATTCTTCGTTTTGCATCCGCGGCCGGCGTCGTATGTACCAGCGTCTGCAGCAGCGGCGAGCATCTTGCGTCTACTCGACGCAAGAAGACGACGATGCTGCTCACTGCATTGTGCGCGCAGAGACCGCGCCATTGCGGCAGTATTCGGTCGAAATTCGGGGGCCCCTGGACGCTATATAGTGATTGTACAGCAGCAGCAGCAGCAGGAGCAAGGGGGGCATCTTTTTTAAGCGATAGGGGCCTCTCAGTGTCGTTCTAGTGAAACTCGTAGAATCCACGGTAGTCGTGGAAGGCATGTCGTAGAACCTCTCGTAACTAGGTTGCGACTGCGACACTGCCTCTCGGTGCCGTTCTATAGTGTAACTCGTAGAATACACGATAGTCGTGGAAGACATGTCGTAGAACCTCTCGTAACTAGGTTGCGACTGCGACACGGATTCGGTCGTATTTACGCGTCCGACTCTAAAGTGTCCTGTTTCTTCTTCTTTTCTTCTTTTTTTTTTCTTCTAATGACTTTAAAAGAAGATTTAGTGGTTATAGCTGCTTTGAGTGTAATCAACGTCAGAATTAGGGCTTGCTATGTTGAAAATCTTAATTTTGGACACTTTTTTGAGTCGTTCTAGAGAAGTACACGGAATCCCCGATAATCGTTTAAAACGTTTCGTATGACCTTTCATAATTAGGCTGTGCCTGCGGCGCGGGTTTGGTCACACTTACGCGTACAAGGGGAGCGACTTTAGTTTTTATTATATATTTTTTCTCTCAACCTTAAAAGAAGATATTGCGCTTACACTGCTGATTTGGTTGTATTAATTCAACCTCGACATTTGGGCTTGTTGCGAATTTAGACACTTTTGGAGCAGTTGCACTTCAAAACGCCACCGGTGTGAGCGTTTATAAATTCTCGGAGCTACTGCGCAAATACTTAACCTCAACTTTTGTGTCGGGGAACAGGGAAATATATTTGCAACAGGAAGGAATTATTTGCGTAGGTTCATGTCTGGCGCCAACCTTGATCGATTTGTATCTATATCACGATGTGATACATCCTCGGCTGAATGTTTTCAGTGATCCGATGTGGTTAAAATCTTGTTTTTTTTTATGTTGGCAATTTTATAATCATCATCCGTAACAATTAAGTGTCTTTCAAGCAGGTCGTACTAAGTACTCTAGAGACTTTCCAAGATTCTTTGAAGCATCTAGTTTTCACGCATGAAATCCCCAATAATAATTTCGAAAATAAGGTTTTTGGACGCAGAACTTTCTAATGAGCACTTTCTAATGAGCAACCTCTGTTGGATATAGAAACCGAGGGCTATAGTAGGGTGGTATTCCTAATTGCTTCTTTACACTCCAAGCTATTAAAAGAAGCAAAGCCTACACCTACCTTGCATAAGCACTAAAAAAATATATTTACACTCGTATACGAGGTGTTTCAATTAACCTGGACCAAAGTTTAAAAATATGCAAATGACACGTAGCTGGACAGAACCAAGGTAATGTTGTTTGCCGTCGCTTGGAGATACTCAGAATATTTCTTGCATTCCGCATAATCAGATAATTAGTCTTATTTATTCAACTTATCATTTATTATAATTAAATGAAAATATCAATGAGATAATTGTAACTCAACATAAGCAACTCCCGATACAGCTTTCTGTTGCTCAATACGGGCTACATAATAGTGTTTTTCCGAGCGTAAAATATGCCGGCGAATACACGCAAAGTGCCTCGAGCGACCAGTCGCGCGGCAATATTGCGTGTATTCGCCTGCTTTTGTCCAATGCAATGCTTGGCGCTTGATAGCGAACAACTCATTATTTGTTAGTGTTAGCGTTGTTCTTTCTGTGCTTCCTCTTTAATATTTAAATGATAATTTATTATTATTATTATTATTAGTAGTAGTAGTAGTAGTAGTAGTAGTAGTAGTAGTAGTAGTAGTAGTAAAGGATGGCTGAAGAGTAATGCAACTCGTGGACATTGAACGCAGATGACCGAGCGAAGCGCATGGCGTTGTCGGCATCGTATTCGTTTAGGCCGCTGCACTCGTCGACCTGCTGTTTCACTCCTCCTTTCACAATAATGTCCCGAGCTGCCAAGTCCTCTAACTGTTCATGACGGGCTATGATGATTCGCCGTAACGTCCTCCTAAGTCCATCGGGCTTTTGAAGCGACGCTTTCCTCGCGAACACTCCCGGGCTTTGTTGACCAAGGCTGCTGCTGGGTGTTGCCGCTGCTGTCTTCCCAAATAACTCACCCGCGTGACAGCAGTCATATAACGAATCGGTTTATGTACAGCTACATCTGTACTGCCCCTGCAGGTGTGAACAATCATTTTGCTTAATGAGTTGCCCCCTGGCCATCCTTTTCATGTTGTTGTCTTTGTCGCATCACACGCGCGCCTCCAGGGAGACCTAAATTTCGATTGGTTTCTGTGATCGACAGCGCAGTGTAAGGAAATGTGTTGGACAGCTGGTGTACACTGTGGTCTTGCTCCACAAATCAAACGCGTGTTGCTAACGAGCTTGCATGTCGAGATACGAGAAACGCCGTGTCACTTTTGAACTCTGCTTAGGGCTGTCCGCGAGGCTTTTCAATGTTTCCTATGATCTCAATAAACGTACGCGTTCTTTCGTATTGCCTGATCTGACATACGCTTAGAAGGTCAACGTGCATCATACTGCTATTGCTGCGAGCACACAAGCCAACGAAAGTCTTCTTATGCAGAAGCGACGGATAAGGTACAATATACTTCGCGGCCCCCCTTACGCCGTGAAGTTGCATTTGAGGTTTACATTCCGCACTTGATTTGCGTCTCTCAAAAGTCCAGGCTTCATGCATGCTCACGCCACCATTAGCTTAAACTATGATCTTTCTTTTTTCTTTGCCCGTTTCCGCTTGAGTTGTCTTCCAAAGCTTTCATCTTTCTATAGTTCGTGCAGTCTTGTGCGTGAAGACCCCGCCATCATTGAAAATTTTGCTGGGCCAACCGTACACCTTCGCACTTACGTTTCCAGTAGCACTTATAGAAGTCGCGGTTATGGCCGGTGATTTCACGGACCTCGCACCGCACCGTTATTGCGCGGTCTTTCGCTCCAATGCTATATAGGTACAACGTGACGGGGCTGCGACCATTACGCTCGCTATAGCCACGCCTTATAGTGTAATAAAGCGTTTGGCCTTAAGTAAGACCACTGATGTGTCTTTTCTTTTCGTTTTCATTTTCTTCGTGGTTTCTGCTACAACCTGTAGGTACACACCCGTAGTATAAGTACTTCACTCATTCTGCATATCTTGCGTACTCTCATGAATACGCATTTAGATCTGTATTAATTTCTGATAACGCTATTTCGGTGCGCTGCTGCGCGCTGTCCCTGAAAAGAAAGTCACGACCTTACTAAAGGCCTCACGGATTGTATTCCTGGCCCGGCCTGTTAAGCGGAAACTGACTTGGTTTCACTTGATCTGATGTGATACGATTCGATTTGATTGCTTGCTGTTGCTTACCGACCCCTCGCTCACGAGCTATTGCTTTTTCTTCTTTGTCCGCAGCAGGAAAAAGCAGGACGAGGTGCAGCTGCTCGAGTCGGCCATCGGCCAGCGCAGCGCCGAGCAGCGCAAGCTGGGCGCCGAGCTGGAGGCCACCTGCCAGATCTGCCTCAAGACCAAGTTCGCCGACGGCATCGGGCACATCTGCAACTACTGCAACATCCGCTGCTGCGCCCGCTGCGGGGGCAAGGTCACGCTGCGCTCCTCCAAGGTCATCTGGGTCTGCATCCTCTGCCGCAAGAAGCAGGAGCTGCTCATCAAGACCGGGCAGTGGATACACGGAGGGTCGCAGCTCGTGCCGCCTTCCGCCGGCGGTACCACCGCCCGGGGTCGCCTGGAGCGCGCCCACTCTGCCGAAAAGGTGCGCCACGTTATATATACGTATACCACTTGGTATCTGTCGGAACACGTTGCATGCCGCTCGTGTTCTGGTTCGTAAAGGCGTTGCGGAATCGTTAGTAGCTGGTTCCTTAGCAAGACGATCATCATCAGCCTATATTTATGTACACTGCAGCACGAAGGCCTGCGATCTCCAATTACCCTTGTCTTGCGCTAGCTGATTCTAACTTGCGCCTGCAAATTTTCTAACTTCATCACCCCATCTAGTTCTCTACTGCGGCCCTCAACTGCGCTTCCCTTCTCTTGGTATCCATTCTGTTACTCTAATGGTCCACCGGCTATCCATCCTACGTGGATGCGATTATTAAGCACCACACACACGCACACACGCCCACACACATACATACATACATACATACATACATACATACATACATACATACATACATACATACTACATACATACACATACATACATACATACATACATACATACATACATACATACATACATACATACATACATACATACATACATACCACATACATACATACATATACATACATACATACATACATACATACATACATACATACATACATACATACATACATACATACATACATACATACATACATACATACATACACTACATACATACATACATACATACATACATACATACATACACACATACACACATACAACATACATACATACATACATACATACATACATACATACATATTGCAGCGCCAAATAGGGGTCATAGCGCAATTCTCGCTTTAGATAAGAAAAGATTAAAACGATCACAGAGAAATAAGAAAAGAAAAAAGGCTTTGCTAGCAAATGCTGCCACATATCCTATTCTAAAAACGCGCATGTATTTTACATGCTTTAAAAAAAGCAAAGGGTACATTGAATAAAGTTAGTGACAGGAGAGAAAGAAAAGCGACATCATAAAAACAAAGTATAATATGGAATAGGAACACGCTACTTATCATTTTATAAAATGTTTTGAAAATTGCTATATTTTGATAAACGAAACTATTACGTTTATAACAATTCTCAGGACTGCATTTAATTATACATTTAATGTCTTGAAAAAAAGTGACATATTATGCAGCCCTGTGAAATAGATTACTAGTTTGTGAAAGGACATTTGCAGAACTCTTGTAAATATTTTAACAAATCCACGCAAGCTGTAAATTACATCACATTCGTCTCCTCTAGATGCTCTAACAGATGCAGTTTATAGAACTCCGGTATCTGTTATATACTGTTGCAGTGCTACGAATTTGTAAACTTTTTGCTTCCATTTTTTTGTTTCTAATTTACCAATTTTCGTCAAAACTTATAAAAATATTGAGGCCTCTAAATCAGAATTTAGCTTCACCAGTTACTAGAATTAAGTTTTACCTTTCAAATGAAACGAATTTGATTAAACTCAGGTTCAGGAACAGAAAAGTATTTATGCGTTTTACATGTATTCGAATAGGCGGCATCGGCGTTGGGCCCGAGCTAAAGTTTCCCTTTCCCCCTCCCCACGTGTAGGGTAGACAAAGAGGCACGTCATTGGTTAACCTCCCTACCTTTACCTCTTCGTATCTCCCTCTTCCTATTACTTCTAGTGTCCTTCGTGCATTGCTTAAAGGACTCTAAAGCAAAATATTAGGCCGAGTTAGATTGATGCATTATTCGTCTAGAAGTCTATCGTCGGTTTTCTGTGAGCAAAGGAATGCCTTTATTGCACAGAAAATTGCCACCGAAGGTATACCGCTATTGCCTCTCAATTTAAATCGACCACGCCAAAACGGACGAGTTGACGTAATCCTCACGTGATCCCCGTCTCTCCGGCTCTCTGTGAATCAGCCACTGCTGACGTCACAGGAGAGGTACCACAGTGCTAGACAGGTGGCGCCATTCCGATTTTCCACTTCCGTCATTTTCTCGCTTACAAAAGCCCTGTTCTCGCTACGACTGACGAATTCGCTATAGAGAAGCCTATATCTTTCAGTACAGTTCGACTTAATATTTTATTTTAGTGTTCCTTTAACGCGCCCTGAATACTGCACACTATATATGCGAACTATAGATTTTGCAAACACACCCCTCTCTCTCCTCTTTCTTTATGTTTATTCTATTTCTGGTTAACGAGTGCGCATAATCCGCATCGTCTTCTCCGTAGGACAACTACACCGGCCACCCGACGTCCATGCCCATGGGTCTTGTGCGGGGAGGAAGTCTACAGCGGTTAGGAAACCTCGGAGGGCGGGAGCTGCGGCGGCAGTATTCTTCACAGGTAAGTCTGTACACGCGAAGTGTGAGAATGAATGGTCCGCCTTAGTAGTAGTCATTCGGTTCTTCAAAAGCAGCATAGACAGACAGTACACAAGAAAACGCCCCCAAATAGACCGGCCAAAACTTAGGAAATTCGCACGACGAAGGTGGAAGAAACGAGCTTAAAATCCCGATGATTCCGATTTCCCGTTTTGGTCCCGTTTTTTTTTTTTTGCTACCACTGCCATCTAGAGTAGATCGTTCGTCATGCTCATAAAGCATCGTAGCTGCACAGCACACCCCAAAGTATACCCCAAGTAGAGTATAGTGTCATCAAGGTAGCGCAAGCCCAAAGCGGAGTGTTTTCACCTGCTTTGAATATTCGACTTCGTACTGCATGTTGCTGCCGCTTTATAAGATTTCCGACCATTACAAAAATGCGAATACTGCAGACCCATTTGTAGTCTTTTTTACCGACGGAAAGCCTTAATGTTGTTTTTGCTAGAAAGTCCATAGAATGTTTATACTATAGGGCATTTGGGCGTATGACCTCTAGCTCTTTTGTCGACAATTATCCGGAGAGTTTCTGCAAATATGTGGACCACAATTAAGCAAACAGAAGCGGACCGGTTGATGACACTTGTCTGTAGGCAGTCTGTATAATTTGTATGGGCAAGCTAACACGCTAACAGGCAAAGCGATCACATACTTAAAATCTAAAAACAACCTACTGTACAAATTCATTTTTATATAATGGTGCACCGGCCGCTGCCCTCCACTGACATAATACGGGTGATACATAATATAGCCTTAGCATGTCTGTGGAATGGCTCGCCTTTAACGGAATTCAGGAACACCGAGGGCAAGGATCGCAGCTGTAGCGCTGATAGCAACATCTTGTGGTGCTTTGATCAGCCTCGAAGCCTTAGATACCTTTTTATGTGGCATGTTGTCCTCGTCGAAGCAAAATAAAAGCGTCACAATGCATTAATGATTATGTTGATGTCTACACCTTTACGTCAGCAGCATATATATATATATAGCACTTAACTGCAGCAGTGGCTTCGCGCGCTCTGGCTGAGCTCGTACACCTCAAGATGGCGTCACAGGCGCTGCAGCTCACGCCTAGGTTTGTGGTATTGCGGCATTTCGTGAATTATAAATACTTAGCTAGAAATACTATGTTTCTAACAGGCCGTAAGCAGGTCCTGCATAGGATTTACTTCGTTCACGTATCGCTCTTATTAGAGGGTTTCTTCGTTTCTCTTTATTGCGAAGAGCATTCTTGACATTGCCGTACCAGTGCCTTTCCAGCTTTCTTTATTGCGCGAATTTTATTTTATTTTATTTATTTATTTTATTTTATTTCTTATTTTTTATTATTATTGTTTTTTTTTGTTTTGTTTTGTTTTTTGTTTTTTTTTTTTGTTTCTTCTATCACCTTTCATTTCCTTTACCCCTTTCCCCAGTACAGGGTAGCAAGCCGGTATTTACACTGGCTAACCTCCTTGTCTTTCCTTCCCTTTCTTTCTCTCTCTCCAGCTTTCTGACCTAACCAAAAATATGAGCCGATCCCGAAGATATCCCAGTGTAAATAAAGCGAACGAAAGCGTTTATCTTGGGACCAACGGCAAATTATGAGAACAACAAGACGAACAAAACATTCATGGACGACTGCGACACTCTCTAATGCGAAATTTGAGCGCAGCTCTATGCATGTTTTCATTTCGCGATATACTGAGGCATCGCACCGATCTCTGCACCGACTCGCAGAGCCGCGATGCGTGGCGCTATATATAGACCGGCCACACTTTTGCCGCTTCCCGGCAACTGCAGCTTATGCAACCGTAATCTTTACCGGGAAACGCTTGCGGCGGACGCTGTGCGCGAAGGTGAGCTTTCTGGTTCTTTTTTTCTTTCTCCCGGACGGCCGACGTGAGCGCCATCTGGTGGTGCTTCAGGGGGCTTCCTCCGCTTTCCTCTTCGCGCTCTTTTCGCTGTCAGTCTTCGGCTTTTATCCTCACCCTTTCTCCATACTTTCCTCCTCCGCTTCCTCCTCGCGCTCTCCTCGCTATCGCCTTCTTTCATTCTCCGATGCGCTCCGCGTTCGCTCGGCGACGCCGAGGGACGATGAGGCACGCCGATGCTCAACGCATGAACGGGCGTCTAAGAGCTGGGCTCTAAAATGCTAAAATGTGGGCCGTTCCCGTGGGTATGTGCCACTGCGTATGCGCGGACTTCGCGGCGGCGCCCATAGATGGCGCAAAGTGTCCACAGGGAAGTGCCAGAGAGGAGCCCAGCTGCAGCACACGCCTCATACATGACGCGTTTCGGTAATATTATTTTATCTCATAAATGAGTGTTCCTGTATTTTTAAATATTTTTTACTAATTACTTTT
The DNA here is from genome assembly GCF_013339745.2 of Dermacentor silvarum. Classification (NCBI taxonomy): domain Eukaryota; kingdom Metazoa; phylum Arthropoda; class Arachnida; order Ixodida; family Ixodidae; genus Dermacentor; species Dermacentor silvarum. The sequence continues at coordinate 111,471,079 of NC_051157.2, forward strand.
TATTCTCTCCACTTTTTTTATTCTTTCCTGCTTATTTTTATTACACCTTTATCCCTCATATTCTGGAGTAACATCTCCAGCTCTCAATAATGTCTCTGCATTTCCGGCGTTTCGGTAATCTAACATCTCCAGCTCTCAATGATGTCTCTGTATGTCCGTCCGTCCGTCCGTCCGTCCGTCCGTAACAACGCATTGGGCGCCTTGTGTCGCAGGAGCCGTGTCTTGGCGACCGGCGCCTGTCCGGCTGTGACCCCCACCTGCGCTCGTCGCGGGAACCCTCGCCCGAGCGCCGGTGGCCACCCCGGCTACAGCCGCAGCCGGGTCAGCCCTTCCCACCGCACCACATGCAGCAGCAACAGGGGCCTTCCATGCAGGTAAGCAAGCGCTCCCATACAGGACACGCCCGTCCCCGAGGTCTATTCGGTGCACGATGTCAGAGGTCTATTCTTAGGTCTACACGAGGTCTATTCCGTACGCGACGTCACACCTAGCAGCGGGCAGCTAGCGTGCTGCGGCTTCGTGCTCCGCGCTGTCGCAGGTATTCATGGGGGAGTACTGGAACTCTCGAACGTAGAGTACAGCTTGGGAGGGGGCAGGGGGAATTAGTCACTGGTGTGAAGGATGTACTCCCTAGGTTCTTAGAATGACGGTGCAAGGACAGTGGTGATGTACAGCAGACGCAAAAAACCACTCACGTCTGCCACCTCTGCTTTTCGTTCCTCGAGTACAACCGCGGCAGCGTGAAAACACAAACGATTTTGCCACAGAGCCTCGTCCAGCTATGTGCAGTGCTCGTCGATTGGCCGTCGCGCAGGGGGCCCTCTCTCAGCAGCAGCAGCAGCAGGTACCGTCGTCCCTACAGGGCGCGCAGGTGGGCGGCCACCACCACCTGCACGGCGGTGTCCCGGTGTCGGCGGGCCTCCAGCCTCAGCAGCCACAGGCCCAGCAGCAGCAGCAGCGGCGCAAGGTGGACTCCGTGGTGCGCAATGACTCGCTGAGCTCGGACCAGTCTGAGTGCGTGCGGCCGCCTCCGCCCAAGCCGCACCGGCACAAGCGCGGACGCAAGATGCGCCAGCGCTCGCTCAGCTCCTCGGACGACGAGGCCCGCTCCACGCCGGACTGCTCCAGCTGCGAGGAGAGCGAGAGCGTCAGCGAAAAAGGTCCACAACCATACATATACATATATTATGCCCGCTGTCCCTCCTTTAGTAAGCAGTCCCTTACAGTATATCCGCTGTGTCACCTCGTACGCTTTGCGTTTCATGGCCGAGCCAGTACGGTAGCGGGGTGGAGCGGACGAATGCGAAGGGTCGGATTTCTTTCTCCGGATGCGTCTCCATGCAATAGCCGTCCCTTGCTCTCTAATGACTTGGGAATATTCGAAGTCTGCCGAAACGAGTGGCGCGAGCTTTCGTAAAATGAAACGGCGGTGGTTTCGCAGAGTAATCACGGCTCACTACCTCCGGGTTCGCACCGGTGTGTTAGTGCTTAGTAGATAACGGATACACATTAAGTGGTGCCCGGGGCCCATCCTCTTTCATTTTTATTTCTACCTTTAAAACTTGGTAAGTTGCTACTACTACTACTACTACTAATACTACTACTACTACTGCTATCACCAGTATACTACTACACGCCTTAAGCTTCCTTTGTGTTTCAAAACTACCGAGTCATCAGAGGGCATTTCTCAAGGGTAGTGCGCTACACGTTCCCTGTAGTTATAGCATCACGTGATATACGACGCATGGGAGCAGTGTCCATAGGAGCATGAGGCTTACCCACGAGAACTATCACTTCGCGTAGCGTACGTATGTGTTTCATACACGTGTACGGGAGAGGGCTCAAAATCAACGCATTAGAGTTTCCGGTTACCGCCGTTCGTGCTCTTCGAGTTTGTGTTCTTCACATGACCCCTCGGAGGAAAAAGAGAGGGTGGGGGCACTATCTAGGGAACTTCCGTGCTTCCCTAAAATGGGATGGAAGCGAGATGTCAGGGATTCGTGGCTGAAAGCCCTCTCCGTTTTCGGCAGCATGCTCCTCGTTCGACCAAACTACCGTGTTGGCTCGGTTATAAGTACATCTGTTGATTTCTTGTTTCTTTCCAGAATCACGTTCCGATAGCTATGCAAAGCTATGGCCAGTAAACAACATTGCGGCTTCGTTGACGTTAAAATGTTATTTTTTCCTTTTTTACGAGCGGCAAATGCCTCACATTATGACAATGATGAGGCACTGCTAAGTATATATATATATATATATATATATATATATATATATATATAGTGCTTCCCTTTTCTTCGGTGGATGGTGCCACAAGTCTAGGCACTGACAGGATAAAACCGTCGCGTGCAGAGCCTTTTCCCTTTTAAAAAAAAAGTCTTATTCCGCGGTGCTATCGCTCTCTGGCTAACAGAGGCCTTGCCTTGTTTCTATATTTTTTACGTATCTCTTTACATGGCGTCCTCAGCTTTCAGGAAGCGAGGGAAGCGACTGAGGACTGGTCTCCCAAATGTTCTTCATTTCCGTTCCATACAGCAAATATCGTTCTACACTTGGCGCGTGTTCGCATATATGCCATGCGCTCGTTTGAAAATTTTTGACAAACGAGGGCTATCGAAAGGCAAGGTTTGAGCCAGTGCTCTCGAGAATCATTCATGAAAGGTATATTTTTCTTTCTGTCCTGAGTCACTGGCCAGATCTGGTCCCGGTGCCTACCATTAGCTATAAGCCTGTTACATGCGAACGTAACTTCAATTAACTGGAACGATCTCACACAGTAATCGATCACACAGTTCTAGGGCTTCAATTGCCAAGCGCAAATATAAGCCCTCCGAATACTGTCTGGCGTAAATGGAGCCCAACGTAGGTATACACGGCAGACAAGTAAGCAAAGACGTCCTCTTGCAAGTTTAAAATGAGCGCACACTTTGTCCAAAGATGACAGAGATACGTACACGAGACAATCTCTACGTACTCGCAACTACAGTTAATTAGGATCTGACAACAGACATACAAAAATGTGCAAGAAACTAAACACACACCGTGCATAAACGAAAAACTGATAATTATCTCACATTCTAGAAAATACAGCCAATAATCGCTGCAGTTTTTTTCCATAAACTCTTGCTTTGCCACTGACGTCAGCCTTTTCCTTCCTTCCGATGAAAAATGTTTTCATTGCGGTGAGTACACTGCAAAGTAATTTACAATATTAAGTGTGCATAAGGGTGTAATTGACACCCTTAATAACTATAACTGACACCCTTACGCCCTTACCGCTGTGACAGCGCTCTACAACCTCGTATTTACACCCTCAAGGGTGTAAATTAGTTTACAGTGTAGAGCCTGTCATGTGTGTCTCTCTTGATTTCTTTCCGTGTGCAAAGTGTACGCTTGTTTAAACTTGCAAGTGTGAATCAACTAGCTCAGCAACACGTTCTTTTAAGGGACATCTTCGTTTCTCTGCCCCAATTCTGCCCTGATTCTGCCCCGACTGCACTAAGTGACGTCACGGAGGTAAAGCTGCACTTAAATAAAGCTTGTTGCTGTGCGATTTAGTTGAAGTTTACTCTCCGTATTAGCTTTAAAAAAAAGAAAAGGGGGCGCCGTGTTTTCAAGGATCGATCGTCCACTTGAGTTGAAGAGAAGTGTCATAGCACCGTGCGAGGGCCTTGATCAGACGAAGCGTGGTAATAGAATTAGTGACTGTACGTCTGTCGCCTTAAGCGCATTTTCCACAGGAAGGTCTCGTAGGGAGGAAATTCCGTTCAGAATTTCTCGACTAAAGGAGTTCCTGGTTTCAAATCGCTAGCCAGTTCTTTTTACAACATCCAAATACTTTGAATATCAGTGATCCTTTCTGCGACTGGAATTTCGGAAGATGTCTAGTTTACTGTGGGCGATGCCTCCAATTCCGTTGATTACACTTTTTCAGTTGACGTTGGCGATCTGTTTTGTTGAAAATCTGTTTCATGCCCCAAATAGACACGTGTGCTCCCACTAGATAATGTATCAATTTCAACAAGGTGGCGGATTTCCAGAAGCTTGTGGGTATGGTTTGTCTAAAGTTTAATGTCTCTATTGTAATTTTATGTCTGATCAGATTTTATTAAAGATTGGCGGCTGTAACTCACCTCATCTGGCTATTACTATCCTTTAATTCGATAATAGTGTCAGTGTGCCTATAATGAGGCGTTCATGTAGACTCAGAGGCTGAGTCAAAAACCATTTTTTATACAGTCGCTTTACGGGATGCCTTTAGCCCAGAGAGGGCGCAAGTGCAGTTAGAGTATAGGCTAAGCATAACTGGCGGGGCGACATCTTGATTGAGTAATCATATCGGCCGCTTCTTGCTCCGATGAACTCAGGGACTCAGACAGCTAAAGTGGGTAAACAAAAAAATTAATCAATACATAAACAGAAACGTTCGCACGCCCGAAATAGTGGTGGCGCATTTACTGGCATTAACAGCAACTCGAGAAGAGAACAAAAAACAACATACATGCTAGTTTGCGTTTGGTCAAAGCGCTACCAATTGTCGGTCTCCCCGAGGGAGAATCATGCGCACCGCATCTGTAGCGCTGTTACGGCTTTACCGAAGCCAAATAACGCACACACATATCACTGCCTGTGTTTACCGCAACCAAGTGTGCCTGCCTCGCCCAGTTGAGACAAACGTTCGCACCATTAGCAGCCACGTACCGCATTTCGTGACAAACGGCCTTTCTATACGGCTTTGTTATCACTCTGACCGGGCGCATGCTTATCGAGCCAGAACTTTCTCTCTTCCTTTCGTTCTATACGCGTCATGAGGAACATTTCGCTGTGCTTGTACGCGTCTCGACCATTCTGGCCTTCTTATTTCTTGCTGCAACCGTCCACGATATTTATTTTGTTTTCTTTAGAGGAAGAAACTGCAAAACGGATGACTATGGCAAACTCGTGTTTTCTCCTCGTTCTCTAGCAAACACTCTCCGGTCCTTTGCATTTCTTTCCGAGTTTTTGCGTCTCATAGGAAACCCTCTCCAATTGCACTTTGAAGCGGGGAAGAGGGGCATCCTTTACTCTTTCGCATCAGAGCTTTCGCTTCGCCTTATTGTGCCGTTCCTGCTCCTGTATGTTTTCTTCTTTTTTCTTTCTTTCTTTTCTTTTTTTTTTACTCATCACTCGCTTCTCTGTTTAAACGGGTACGCACCTCCGCTCATCGTCTTTGTCGCTCGAACATGCAACGGCCCTTACGGCTTCTCACTTCGTTATTGTGTTCCTGTGCTCGCCTGTGAGTTTTCGATTTTTGTTTTTCACTTTCTGGGGGATATTTTCGCCCCCCCCCCCACCCCTCCCTCTTTCTCCCCCGTTCGCAGCGTTCGTCGTGCGCTTCCCCGCCCCCCCCCCTTTTTTTTTTAAACGTTTCGAATCGCCCCCATCTCGTGCATCGTCGTTTACGTTTACACCTCCTTCACTCCACTTTTCTGTTCGCTCCCTTTCTTTTTTTTTTCTCGTCCCTGTTCGTACAAATTTACCGCCACTCCTGTTTTTTGTATCTTCTCCTTTCTACTCGTCGCCTTTTCCTGCGTCTTCTCGTGCGAGCTATTTTGACGCCCACAGTGTGTAGCCGGCCGTTCCGGGCTTTCTTTCCACCTCTTCCCTCGATTGTCCACTTGTTTCTGCTCCACGCCTTCTTTGTTTTCCTTAATTTTCTTATTTCTTCGTTCTGTCTCTCTCTCCCATATATTCGTGTCATAGTACGGCAGTCTTCGCCTGGGGAACACACGCGCACCTCCCTCCTTACCGCCCTCTTATTCCCCTCCCGGCCACCTTCCCTTTCGCCCACTTTAATATTAGCAGCAGGAGCAGGGCCGTGGCTGCAGGCTGCGATCAATAGCACCAAGAAGGATGGAAAGGCGTGCTCACGCCGCCTGCTGCTCGATGGGGAAGCGGCGGCTGGCTGGGGAAAAGAGGGAAGGAGGGATACGCAAAAGGGAGAGTGCGGTATCTGGATAGGAAAGGGAAGCGGGGAATGCAAAAGGAGTGAGCTGGTGGCGAAGAGGCGCGAGGGTGCGGGGAGAAGAACGAACGGGAGAGGAGGAGGTGAATGAGGAAGAAGGGATGCGACGGAGGCGGCGGCTGCTGCTCCGGGACTCGGTGTGTGTGCAGCGGGCGCGCGCGCGCGGCGGCTATTTTTAGCTCCCGGGTGCGTCTGGCATCAAGGGCGGCCGACGCCGCCGACGCTTGCGCCGTCGTCGTCGAAAACGAGCCTGACCCGCTCTTTCTCCCTCTTTCCCGCTCTCTTTTCCTCTCTCCCTCGCCGGCGCTGCATCCCGTTCTTCCCTTTGCACCCTTTGTTTCAACCATTGCCTTCGCCGCCGCTGCTACATCTCTGCCGGTACCGCCACTGATGTTTTTTCCTAGTTTCTTAATGGGAAAGGAGGTAGTTCTCTAGATGGGAAGCTTCTTTCTTTCCTCTCTCTCTCTCCTCCTCCTCTTTTCCTTCCAGATGGACGGTCGTCGCTGTTTTCGTATCTTTCCTTTCTTTCTCGCTCTCTTTGAAAAAGAAAAGAACGAAAAAAATATGCGTAAACAATGTTCGCTCCAAAATGCGCCGCGTTTTTTCGCGCGTAATAATGCGCCGCATCGCGGCGGGCGGTCGGCTGCGTTCCGAGCGAGAGTTGAGCAATGCGCCGTTTCCCAGCGCGCGCGCTTTTCCCGGCGACGCCCTGTAACTTCGGCGCGCGCCGTGCGTGCCGTCAGGGCCTGAGCGCGTGTGTAAACGAACACCGTGCGCCATAGTTGGCGAGACAACGATAAAAGGAAGCGGAGGCAGTATTTGTTGCGTTTTTTTTTTTTTTTTGCTCTCCCGCTTCTTTCTTCAGGGACGAGGGCACAACTAGGGATGCTAACAGAAATGAGAGCGTGAAATGAACTGTGAAAAGCGTTGGTGGTTGGGAGGTTGCGTAGAAAGGCGAGTAGATTGGTGAGATGGCCGGTTGGGTAGTATGCCGTCGAGTGGCTACAGCGCATGGCAGCGGCCAATGGTGTTCTCTGAACGGTTGTGCCCTGCCGCGGTGTGTCGGGCAACGCCCGGTTGTCAGGCATCGTTTGCCGCCGAGCTGTTAAATTCTCGAGAGACTGCAAAGAGATAGAGAGAGAGAATGAAAATTTATTCAGAGAAATGCGCACGGATAGGACTGAGATGGTGCGCGCCCCTCCGGCCTGCCGTCCTTGCATTGCTGTGAAGGGTGCTGGACGATGATACTGTCAGCATGCTGTCGCGGCTTTATACGAGGTCAAATGCATTCTCTCTCTCTCTCTCTCTCTCTCTCTTGTTCCACTCCATGTTTTCTGACGGTTTCCAAATAACAAAAGGTGAATGTATTTTGATGGTCTGAAAAACGGTACAGACATCAAACGGTAAGCCTGACTCCCACTATCATAGGAACAGTGCGTTATGAAGCTTCCCTTCTTATATGAAAGTGAGTGTGACTCAGTGACTAGAACGTAAACCTAAAAGAAAAAAGAACTTGCGCTTGCATGAAAACGACAGTATGCGCGTCGCTCGCTGCTGAAACTTACGTCAAATGGGCACACATCTGATGATGCCGTCCTTCCAGCTGTTCATCCGCCCGCATGACACCAAAATAAGTTAACAACGAAAAAGGAAAATGAGCTATCTGGGAAGTCGTAGTCCAACGCCTTTGAATCGTAGGTACAAAGACGTACGGTATTAATATCGTTTACCCCCATTTATCGGTGCATTTATAGCAAGCTGAATCGAGAAATCGGTATCCTATATTTGCTGGCCGTGGCGCCAGATGCACCCCGAACGTAATCGGTGAGCGGACGCCGCCGAAACGGGAAACGCCACTGGTTACCCGGCATTGCACTGGGTGGCTTCCTGTTGCGAGGTAATGTAACCTCTAGAGAAGCGGTGCTACGATTTTTTTTTTTTTTTTTGTCTTTATCCCAATGTCTCAGTGCTCTTCGAACGCATGCACCACAACTGCCCTGCCGATTCTCTGCGGCGGCAGCAGCTCCTCACTTAACGTCTCTGAGCGGAGAGCGCGAGATGGTAGCATTCGCTCTGGGGGCGAGGTGGGGGAGACGTACGAGGGGGGGTTAACTCTGAACGCGGGGCTAAACGATTCTGAGCTGATCGCGGAACTTCGGTTGTTATTGTTTCCTCCCATTCTTCTCCCTCTCTCCCCAATCACCCCCGTCACCACAACGCTGCTTGCTGCCGCTGCTGCTCACAGGAGAGGCGGACGTATTCAATCGCACGTGGAAGCAGCAGGAAATACTCGATGCCAAAATGAAAAAATTCCTTTCGGTGAGCCATTTCTTCCCGGCCGGGCCAGAGCCTCTTGGTCCTTTTTATCTATTTTTTTTTCTATGGAACGGCCAAAATCGTTCTCTCTCTCGCCCCAACTGTTTTCTTTTTGTCTTCGTGTTCTCTCGCCCGGCAGTCGGCGTCGTCGTTCGCTCTTTTGCATTGTCCGCTGAGCTGCTGCGTCTTCTTCCTCCAATGCGAGCTGTTGTACCGTGCTGCGTGGCTCACGCACTTATCGCCCTGCCTTACTTCCTCTTCTTCCTCCTTTCTTAGCTACCTTTTAGTGTGTGTGTGTGTGTGTGAGCGCCTCACTGTGGCGCCCGCGCTCAAAAAAAAAAGAAACAAAATTAAAGAAAGCCGTCTCTTTTTTTTTCTTTTTAGCCTCTCGTCACACGTAACGCGTTATGGCTCGTTTATGTGTTGCAGTTGCTGTATTATCCCTTCACCCTCTTTCTCTCTCTGTCACTGTGTCTATCTCACTGTGTGCGTCTATCTTTCACGATGCATCTTTTTGTGCGTGTGTGCCTCTATCTGATGGTATGTTAGTATGTATGTCATGCAAGCAAAGCACGTTTCCTTCGGACTTGTGTGTTATGCCCCGTTCTTTTCTCCCCGTATCCTTACTTTATGTTCCCATTGAAAAGGATATATATATATATATATATATATATATATATATATGATAGCCATTAGGTTGGGATTCCTGCAAGACTGCACAATGCTGTTTTTCAACCACAAGGAATCGTTAACGGGACATTCAGCTTCCTTTTACGAACAGCCCTTTACAGTTGCTTCATCTAATTAGATAGCCGCTGAATCTGCTTAGACAGCATAATTTCGAGACGCATATAAGTTATCTACGCACAAAATGTAAGCAGGTTAGACCGGCCGATCAGCTCGCCATTGTGTTTTTTCCCTAACCGTTATTCTCAGTGATGTGCCCAAACGTAGGCTTAATCTCTTTATAGCTTATGTTTTGTGCGAAAGCCTCGTGATAAGCACGAGCGATTGTTTGCGCTCCGGTTTTCGCCACAATTAATACGGTGCAGTTTATGAATGCTTAGGTGGAGAACTAATGACTTCTGGCGGGGTGTGGTTCCTTCTTGTATGTCCGCGATAATTATGCGGAATTTCTTTCCATAGAAAGATACACTCCGCAACCCACATATGGGCGCACGATTCAAAGACATTGGGCGCTAACTTTCCACAGCACGGAGTACTCAGATACACTCTTCAATGTCGCCTCGTCGCAAAAGCGGTTGCTTATATGTCAATCAATCAATCAATCAATATTGTTTGTTTTCTGTTACATTTTTGTCATGTAGATGCTTCTTTTCTGTCACCTACCTTAATGCGACTCCAGTTTCACTCATTCACCAGTCTCATTTATAGATCACGGTATAGCTAACAGCTGCTGATGTCACGAGGCAGCTGTGACCCAGGAACTTTCCGGAACGAAAGGGTCTGCTGCTTACCGCATACCTGCACACCTGCAGAAACGAGGACGGCACCATTTTCTCTGAACTTTTTTGCCCTGCTAAACTAAGACAAACTTACTGGTCAAGTCGTTAAGAGAGCCAGAATGATAAGAATGTGCGCGCCAACGCCAGGCTGACGGCGAGGTCCCCATTTGGGAATTGTTTCCTCTCTGTCTCTTCTTCTCTCCCTCGTGTGACGGTGTTCATGCACGGTGCTGCAGGTGACTGCGCGTATGCGCCGCGTGTGCCCCCCGTTGGGGGCGGAGCGGCGAGCGTGCCTTACGCGTACGCCACGGCGACTACTCCCAAGGGCGGCGGCTGTAGCGCGGCCAGCGGCTCCGCCGACACGTGCCGAAAGAAAACGGTGCGCTTCAATCGGGACCACGGCGGCTGCAGGGACGCGCTCACCAAGGACTCGGGCATTGACACCAGCAGTAGCGCGACGCTGAACGAGGACTTGTGCCTCAAGGTACACAAGCGCGCGCCCGCCCGCCGTGTCTTCTCCCTCGGTCACACACGCACACGCACACAAACAAACAAACAAAACACACACACACACGCACGCACGTACCCATAAACATACACACACGTGAGCGTGCGCAGACATGCAGGCACGCAGAAACGGGAGACGCTGCAAACAGTGGAGTTGACGTTCATCGGGAGTTTGCAACCACGCTTTGAGAACAGGACAAAAACAGAAATAAGCAGAAGTCATACGGCTGCACTGACGAATAGAGTGAGACTGACGTCGAGGCGTTACGATTTGGTTTGCGTTGCTACTTGTGGCGCTCGCTGAGACACCGCGCATTCGGACAGAGAGAGAGAATAAACATCTCTCTGTAAAGTATGAGGCCTACGTGGATTCTTGATTTTTTTTTCCGAGCACGTACGGCTTGTATACCGCATAAAAAAGTTTAAGAGGTCTTTGTTTACGTGCACCAGGCATTGTTTAGCTCGTGCTAGCGGTCAACTCCATTTAAGTTTCCACCCTCTTCGCGAACTTCGTTTGCCCACACCGTTGCTGCTATCAGATGTGTGTCAGCTCCACTGCTTTCTTTTTTGCCATACTGACCGAATCTTAAGACGACAGTCGCTCCCTTCACTCATTATTTTTTGCGCCTTAAGCGCGTGTGTTTGCAATAACGAGCTGCAGATAGGATGATGAGCGTACGACGTTTGCAACCCTATAGATTGCCTAGCCTCTCCTTGCGGTCTGAACTGTGATAGCCCCTTGCGTAGCTGTTACAACTGTTCAAAAGCAAATAGTGAAAAAAAAAGGCGAAACACGGAAGCAGATACGCCAGCGTGACGTCACGTGACGTCACATACGTCACGGGAAGAGTGGTGACGCGTTGGTGTATCTCTTCCCGCATAGCGTGCTGTTTTTTTAGGCTGTTTGCTTTCGAGCGTGTACCAAAACTACATGGTGTTACCGTTGCATCCGACCTAAAGATATCACATTCTCATGTGCCACTAGATTAGCGAGCACTAGGCATAGTGGTTAGCTCTTGCAAAAGCATGGCGCCTCTCTAGCAAGCCTCGCATGTGACAGTATAAAATGAGCACGGGCATACCATACGCTTCGCTGTTGCACGCCGACCGCGAGAACACAGTTCGAGATGATTTGGACTAAGATCGTCTTCTTAAGACACGGGTCGTCGATTTATGAATTTAAATTCAACTTAAGGCTCTTCCTAACCGACGTCTCCTCTCGATCATTTCTTTAACGTGCGAAAGCCTTGTAAAGCTTTTTTAGATATGCATCGCAAACCGCTCTAACGCAACTGCCTTTGGTCGACGCCGGAGAGCAGGTGAAGGAAGCTCTATCGCTGCACGAAACCATATAACGTAGCTCAGCCACAAATAACAGCCCAACGCGCAGCCACGTGGCGAAAGATACTTTATCGCTCCCAGCGGCGCTTGTTCGGTCATCCAGCTTGCCACTCTGTCCGGCAAGCGTGCTTTTCTGCACGACAATAAAGGCTGGCGGTAAAACGTGCGCAGCAGAAGAGCCCGAGGGACAAGCAAACTTCTGCCACCCTAGAGATGCTTACGAAGTAGGTAGCGTCTGAAAGTCGCGATCAGAAAAACTTCGCATGCGGCAGAAAATGCACCCGGCACTGCTCCGTTCAGAACCTGTCGCCTCGAGCCTGACGGGTTAAGCTTGGAGCCGGCGGCTAACGCAAAAGTTACGGCCGCAAATTAAGGGGGGAGCTGCGCGACTGCTCCAATAAAGAGTCAAGACCTTCTGTATTAATTGATACGCGACACATGTGCAAGGCAGACTGTTCAGCACTAGGCAACTTAAGGCAAGTAGAGTCGTCATCAAATTTGCCCGACTATGTGAAACTTTTTAGAGCAAACAAGATTAGTTTTCCTACAGAATTAATGCCCTTTCTATTTCTTTAGTCTTTTGGGGGGACGGGATAGCGTAAGCCCATGATATGAAGGAATAATTCAAGGAGGGTTGTAGCAGATCATCGTTAAGGAGCTCAGCGATCAAATTGTAACCTCGGTAAAATGTTAGCGGTGTGAAGACGCTTATAGCGATCGTTAGAAGCGGTTCAGGTTGTTTGTGTTAAATCCAGGTAACCTTTCCACACTGATTCAACATGAAAAATCCAAAGAACAAGCGCAGGTCTCAACAGACATATCTCAGGCACGGCTACACATTCATAATACGTGAGCGTACAAGAATATACTAACAAGACGTAAATTAGTAAATTATGTGGAGGGGGGGGGGGGGGGCGTGTTTGTCCCGTACGTCGCATTTTGAGCGATCATAGTAATTCTTTTCGATTCACTTATGGAATAAGCAGCTATTAATCTCACGGCGACTTCCCATACGCCTGTTTCGACGCGCTTCATTAACTACACATTCGCCCATATGCCGATGTTATTTTTTGCTCACATTTTCCGACTTCAGCGTGTGTGCAGTGGTTTCGCAAACATTATTTAGTCCTACCATGTGGCGATTTACCAGAAAGGCGTAGTATTTGCCTGGCTAACACGGCTAACTATACAGGTAGGGGCTAATGTGAATTATTATGGGCCTACAACAGAACTACAACCCTGAAAAAAAAATCGCCAGTTATTCGTGGTATTGCAACGGAAGACCAGCGATGAATGTGCATCCGAGCTGTCTGGCATTCAAAAAAAAAGGGAAATGGGGTTTATTGATTGTTATCCAATTGAAAAGTATTCCGGCAGAACCCATAGCCCGATGAATGCCGACGTCATTGCGATTTGCATTTGAAGCAATTGTAGCGGCACAACGTATGCTGCCAACGCCAAAACGTGTACGGAGCCGGTTTTCTTTCTCGCGCTTCACACCGCACACGCTTGCGCCATCTTGTGGTGGCGCCGCCGTAAGGCCTGCGCGTGGCGCGGGTTCAATAGGTGGATAGCCAAATGTCGGTTGTCGCAAGGGATTGTGGGGTACGGCGTATTCTACTACAACTTCCGGTTCGAGACCACGACGCCGTCTATGTCGCCGTCACTTCCTACCCATGCTTCACGCGCTTTAGCTTTTATATTATGCTGCGGAACTTTGGTGAAAAACCACCGCTGGGCAGTTCCGATACGTAGGTGTGAGCTATCGCTCCTTCGTACTTATGTTGGCGCCCTTAGACTCGTGTATTTTTAGGTGGCAGGCATTTCACGCCCTAACGTGTTTGTGTCGCCTCAATTAGTCATATAACGTTTATCAAGCGCAAATAAACGTTCGTTAACTTAAGAAGTAGTTTTTAATAAGTGGTAAGTCAACCTAATAAGTGGCTGTTTGTAACGCTTCCTATAACAAACGGTGCAGTCGATCGCTTCGTCCACCGTTTGCTCTGCAGCGGTGCCCAGCGCGCGCCATGTCGTCGGCTGCTGTGCCCCCTTCGCAGTCTCCCGTTTTTTTTCTCAAGCGACGCATGTCGTGTATAACTGCAGAGAGAAAGCACCGATTGAAGTATCTGAAAAATGCACGAATTATTTTGACGTTACCTCTCCTCCCTCTTTCGTGCAGCCTCAGTTGCCTTTTCGTTGTACCGGAATGAAGACGGCACATAATCAATGTGCTGAGGATCCTTGCTGGGTGCACCTGTGTGTATTTAACTGATTGTTAAAAAGGGGGTATTTGTACTAGAACGTTAGTAGACGAAGTTATTCGCCAAAACACTTGCCTGCGACGAAATGATCTTCACATATTCTGGCTCTATACCTTCGGTACCCACAGCTCGCCGTCCACGGTCGCTCGTTTGACGGCAACCCATTTACATTTGTGCGCTTCATTCCATGGAAAACGAAAAAAATTTTTTTTTCCTTTCACGGAAGAGTTCGCGCACCCTAATGCCGAGCAGCCAACTATAACCACGTTGCTGAAGCGTGTTTGTTTCGCGAACAGCGGGAAATCGCACTGTAGAAACTGCTGACAAGGCTGAACGAAGCAACAGAAGTGCTAACCCTCGAACCGGAAGTCGCTAGCATGACGACATCGTCATTTTGATATCCACCTATTCCGTCGAGCATCGGATAAACTTACAGGTTTTAATTTTTTGTCATCGTAGACCGGCACATAAACTGTGGCACCTACCTGGTTACCCAAGTTGGCGTCAAAGAGGTTCCCTGAAGAGCGGCATATAAGTACGCAATGCCACATACCGAGTGACGCAGGTTGGTCCGATGGTTGGTTTTGAACCCTCAGCTAGCACAGCAGCCAAAAGCGCTACCCATTTGACCATGGACTACCTGTGACCTAGGTTGGCGAGAAAGCGGTTAGAGACAGCCAGCACCCGAAAAGCGCATCAAGTACCCAAAGAATGCTAATCGCGTGTAAAAAGCAGAAGTCGAGAACATTTGGCCGTCCCGACTGGGTCAAGTCGGAACTCGGGACATTTGCTTTATACCTTTACTCCAATGTCGGAGACTGTCCGGCTAAATTCGGGACGGTTGGCAGCCCGTTTCATAACACAAAATCTAAAGTTTCTAAAGGTCGACGCACCGTTCGAGAAAGCTGCGCCACAGTTTGCACAATTGGCAACGGCGCGCGCGATAAGTTGTTGAACAAAGGCAGCATGTAGTTACGCAACTGGCTTTGTCCCCTCTCCAGGGATCACAGTGCAAATGCATTTTCAGAACGCGAGTCTCCGTCAGGGATCGGCGGCATCTCCGATTGATCCCACCCCTATTTGTCGAGTTAAAAATACCGACGGCTCTAACGAAATGTGTCGAAGTTTAACACTACGTGCTATTTGCGTAAGCTCTGCTACAAGAAGCGCGCCGCGCGATTGTTCTGTATATGTATACATATATATGCAATCCCGCATGGCCGCTGGCCTCCGCTCTACGCCTTTCACAGGGAGATTACCGAGCCACCTGCTTACGTAATCGAAGCTCGAAAACGGGCTTGGTGCTATATTTGCGCTTACGGCTGTTGAGCCGTTAGTGCGGCTAGATTTAGTACAGCTTAATGCAAGGCAATCGTGTACGCCGTACGGCGCGAAAGCATACTCCTAAATATAGGCTACCGGCTAAGTCTAGCCAAATGCAGCACGTCGAACATCTTCTGCTGGCCCATAGCCTCGGCTAACGCTGTGACATTCAAAGAAATCCATCTTGTTTTTTTTTTTTTTTTTTTTTTTTTAATTCAGAGTCTGCAAGTTGGAACGTTAGGCATCATGCCTACGTATATGCGATCGTTATTAACGTACGCACCCATCGGCTTTCCGTTAACCTTTCGAAATCGTTGAAGACCACGCGTACATTTGTCGGGCAGAGATTTCATCCCCGATATCAAGCAGGCGTACGAGTCAGAACACGATCCCTAGCTCGCACATTGGCATCTGTAAACGGCGCGATTGGTTAGTGTGTTTAAAAAAAATGTTCATGGATACTGTTTCGAAAATAAACGTTTATTCCTCCTCCTTATAACTCAGCAGTACGAAATCACTTTGCTCTCCCTTAGAATATCAAGGAAACAGCATTCACAAAACCTTCTTTTAGCGTATACTTAGGTTCTTTTAACGTCTAGTTACATGTAGCTTCCATTTATGTGCAGTTTCTGCAGACCACAGTGGTTTCGGTTAATGTGCACTGCAACCTGTTTATTAAACGTTGCTTTGTTTAGATGGACGTTGTAAATAGCGTCAACAGAAACGCCTGTGGAGCGCTCGCCATCGTCCTTCGCATACTGCCTTTTCTTTATCTGTTTGCTGATATTTGACAAGCGTCTTTTTTTTTTCGCTGTGACAATAATGTAGTACGCACTCTTGCAACTAAAAACGTCGTGCTTGCGTCGATGTCACTTTTCTCGTTTTTAAATTGGACGCAAATCTGGCAGCACTGTTCGAGAACTTTGGCTCACTATAGCAGTTACAGATATAGCGCGGTATAGAATGGCTAATTGAACGTGTCTTCATTCGTTCATATTATCACTATATTGAAAAGGAAGGAAGACACTAAGTGCAGAACACACGATGTTCAGAGACAATGATAGGTTACGCGTGGATGTCAAAGCGAAGGAAAATACGCCCGTTGTCATCGGATTACCAGCTGGATTGATGTAGTCAGGTTAGGTTGGCTCGCTTAGATTGGATTACGTTACGTTAGGCGGCTCGTGTATAGCTAGCTCTAGCTACTTCACCTATAACATAACTTGGTGTTGTACTTGAATAGTCGGAGATCAATAGCCAGGAACCTTTGCGCGGAAGTACATTCGTTTACATTCGTGATAGCGATAACAGAAAGTTAGCTGTGTACGCTAATTGGTAATTTCCGCGAATAACGTGAGCTTCCTGTTCCATTTTTTGCAAAATGACTGCGGCTTTCTTTTTTTTTTTGCGAAGCGTCTGATTCTTTCTAAGGGACAGTCAACAATTAAATCGCAAGTAATAGCTCTGTACTTGGCACAAAAAAGAAACAATCAAAACAAAATAAAAACAAATTTAATGAAACCAGTGGGGGAGCCACTTTCTAGTCTAACTACGAAAATTACCACGGCAGACACTTTCTACTGTGCGCAAGTCGCACTGTAAAGGCGCACCTTGCGCTCGCGGAGCTACAAATCGATATCAGTCACAATCCAGTGAAAAACGGTCACTGTCAAAAAGCTTTGAAAACTGTACGCCTAATAATATCATGTATTATTTTTCCGAGGATCGTTTTCTTTGCTCGAATGCATGCGACAACTCGCGAGGGAACCTCCAAATTCTAACACTGCCATTACAGTTGCCTTTTTTAGGTGGCGTACAGTTGAGCCGTTCACTGAGGAACACTTGAAAATTACACACACATTTTATGGTGTAACGTTGTAACGTAAAGTTGAACATTTTTTTTGCTTTGTTTCTCAAGTGCTAATTACGGCAGAAGCTACGTCCTCACCAGTGTGCGCTCCTTGAAAAGCAAAACAAACAAAAAAAAATAAGGAAAGGGAATACAGGAAAACTAAAATAAAGGAAGGTGAAGAAGAACGCGCGCACACAAATCCGTTGCAACACCCCCCCTCTCTCGGCTAAAATATTGAGGCTATACCGCCGCGCGTTTTGCACCGTGCCCTCTTCCCCCTCTCCACTCAGGCCACCCATTTTCGTTCGCCGTCGAGCAGCAGCCACGGCGCGGCTATTTCGAAACTGCTATAGGCCGCTCCGTACACGAAGCGCTGAGCGCCGCCGCTTCGAGTCTGTCTATACTTAGCCTCACTATCGACGTGCACCGCACACTGTCGCTGGCCTGCGCTTTGTTCGACGCCTTCTCTCTCCCTCTCTCTTACAGACTCTCTCTCCTCTTTCTCCCGCACTTGCTCAACAACTACTTTTATACACACTCTCGCGCTCTTTCTCTCGATCTTTTCTTTTTTTTTTCGTATTTTCGCTAGATGCCCCAAATGAGGGCATTAGTGTACGCGATACCATTTTAGGAGGAAAAAGAACCCGGGAAGATAGAGAGGAAAGATTAAGAGAGAAAAAAAAATAAAAGAAGACAGGCCGGCCCGTTCAATATTTTATGACGAGTCGGTCATTCTCTCCAACGTGCTGGGTGCCTTTGTTTTAGCGACAGGGAAGGATCTCACTTGCTTTAGTCTCGTTCGTGTGCGTAGACAAGTAAAGGAAGATCTCAGAGTCACGGCAATAATCAAAACGAGACAGATTCGTTTGTTGGCAACCAGCGGAATAAAGATCATCAACGTTACGCACTTGCGACCCCAGAAGCACGAAGTGAGTTGCGGAAGGGGCCCCTATGTCACAGTGCTATGCAAGGAATCCGTGTAACAAACTTTCGTTAGATGAGTGTATATAGATATCGTAGGCACCAAACTTTATTACCTAGTTACTTATACAGAATGTAAGCAAGCAAAGGAACAAGGCAGGCAATATCGGCGTGACAAAGGTGATATAGTCTGCAGTCTGCGCTATTCTAAGTTGGGGAGACAACTAGTGTGCCGTCTATGCGGGACAGGAATATGAAACCACACTGAAAATAAAACTGGCGTAAGGTGCTTAGCTATCTGATCTAACAGCGCCAACCACACGGGACGCGCACATCTGACGTATTACCGTCGTGGTAGCGTCGATAATACGGTAGCACCGTATTTATTAACACCGTATGTAACACCGTATGTGGTTGCAGCATTCCCATGCTGCAACCACAGCTGAAGTTAGTGCAGCTGCTTCAATTTCAGGCGTCCAAATACGGAGAACACAAACTCATTCAGCCCTCATGGTTGCTTGCGCATAAACGCGGCGCGATCATGCATAAAACACGTCGAAAATGCTGGTACATAGGTTTGCCACATTAGGCTGCGCTGTCTTTCACATATCTGCTATTCTCCAGGCCCCCAGCGTACTACAGGAATAGACTGAAAATACGTTCCACGTGATTGCCACTTCAGGCTCTGCTCCCTCACATTCGACTATTTTAATATCACAGCAGTTCCTCTTTCAAATAGGTATTCAATGTCTTTAACGCGCCACATTTTTATTACTTATTATTTTAATCGAACATGCCAACCACAGTTCACGCGATGGTGCATTGTCGGCTACAAAAGTTCGTAAGAAATGTTCAGGCGAACCAGGCGGACGAGAAGAACTGAAGTTGGCATTATTGTTTCGTTATCGACGTGGAGACTCGAGACGTTTCGATAGCTTTGCGCAAGTATAGATGCAACGCGAATACAGTTATTTCGGCATCACATTCACCAACCATCGAAGGGCAGTGTACTCGTTTCATCTAAAGGTACTCTGCTGACTGACCAAAACAAGCCGCGCTGATTATACTCTGCGTTTTACTATAATAATCATCTTATGCGATGCGTATACAGTTTGGGCTAAAGTTACATGCAGCAGTAATTGTTTTATTTGCCCATGTATGCATGCCTGTTGCTCGCTTCCCCTGCCACGCAGCACGAGCTAGGCGTGCGCGACCCGCGTAACGTCAGCATGGCGGGACTGCGTACTGGCATGCACTGCACGGTATTATTGCCCGTTGGCGCAGCAGCAGCTTGAAGCATGCCCTCTTCATACGCAATGCCACGGAATGCAAATGTCGACGCTCTGTATATCCTGTCTGCCGTATGTGTGTAATATTTTCGATGCATTCTTTTTTTTTTCTTTGGTAAAGTGACAGTTTCTGAGCTCGAAGCTTGGCTCGGCGAGTTTCGAGACCACAGAAACGCGTCTCTTCATTAAGTACAATGTGTGAAGCTTCAATGCTTCTGATAGCGCGTTTGTTTGTTGTGTATAATCAATCATCTGCGTCTTTGGTCACACGGGATGAAGGCGTCGTGAGCCGATGTGATGTATAGCAACGTGTTCTGTGTTCACAATATTAAAAAAAAAGGAATTCGAGGTAAATGTGTGATGGTTGGCAGCACTTTGGAAAAAAAAGAAGGTTTAGTAATATTCCTAAGCGCGAAATCTCTCGTGGATCATTGCTACGAACTGTTTCGTGAACCTTAGCTACCTTCTGGTCAAGTAATGTTTACTGATAAACTAGCTAGCTTAGTCTTGTGTTCTTGTCTGATTACTATATCAGCAAGGACGAGATGTTCGAGATAAAGAAGGGAACAATGTTTGTTTTATAATTTGCATTTTTTTTTACTGGCAATGTTTTGCTACAGTGGTTGGTCAATCAACAGAGAACCGCTGGCGGCGGTTATGTTCGTGAAGTCACAGGCAGTGTGTTGAAGAGCCTTGCTAATGATACAGTAATATTGCTATGACGCACCTTTAATCACACCGTATAGACTACAGTCAAGCCTTGTAACGACCCTTCTGCGCATGAAGTGATTACAGCTGTGCACCTAAAGGAAGTGTGAGCACATTATACGTAGATGTTACATTTCCGTATTACGTAAGACAGCAAGACCGTCAGCAGTCGATCAACGCCCTTTTTTAAAGCCGCGAGCAACTTCACAGCCCAGACTACCGGACACCACTCAGTGAACACCGACAACCAATTCGATCGCTCTCTGCCAAGCTGTACATACGGCCTGTAACAGCTAGACAACTACCAACATCCATTAGCAGAACCCCTCCCCAAATTGTATTTTCTTCTCGAGTACGTACGCCTTCCAAGGAAAAGTAAAGAGGAGAAAAAATAATTATTGCATCATTTTTTTTTTTTGCAGCCCACTGCTGACTTGTGAGTTTTAATGCGCCTGAACACATGGTTTACCAGCGTTGCCAAGCGTCCATGTCAGTTTTCACATTCCCGTTTTTCCACCTTCCACCGAGGCGCCTTATTTTCTTCACGCATCCGTACACAGCTCTCAATACGCCACAGCCAGCAGGCTTATTGTTTTCCTTTCTTCAGTTCGTCTCCAATTCAGGAGCGTCTGCCTTTGCTCGCGCACGCAATTACAAAGCCAAGCGGCGCGCAGAGGCCTCTCTGATCGTCCCTCGGAGCCGGCACAAACACACACACACGCCCTCACGCAAGCAATAATAAGAGACACGTGAGGGGCCTCCGCGGCCTTCTTAAAGGGAACGCGGGTCGGCGGGCAACGAGAAGGCGAAGGAAGAACGTGGCCCCGTTTTCGTTATTCGATTGTCTCGCCGCTTTCTCCGCAACTCGGCGGCGGCTCCCGGCGTGTTCTACTACAGCCGCTTCGCTCCCTATGTAGTCTTTCTTCAGTCCAGGCACGGGGGCAGCAGCCTCCCCCACCCCACCCACCACTGCGAGTTGGCTGTTGAGGTGGGCGGTTGAGGGCACCGCCTCCTGCTCCCGGTTAGACGATCCGGTCACGGCTTCCCCCTTTCCACCCAACACGCAGCCCCTCTCTTCCCCATTTCCCTTCACCGTCCTCGTCGGGTCAGTCGGGAAGAGAGCTTCTTCCCGTAGCAGCGGGAATTGGGGAAGTGGGGAGCTCCATGTGTGACCGCCGCCGCTCGACGCTGCAGCCGCTGGCAGCGCGCAGTCGAGGAGCGGCGCCCTCCCGGTTGCATTGCAAGGAAGCGGCCGCCGCCGGCACAGCACGGCCGGCGGAGAGGGGCCGATCGAAGCTGACCTGACTCGCGCATCGATCCATTTCGAAAGCGGACACGGAGAAAGAAAGGCCGCTTTCGGTCCCGCGCGCGCGCTCTCTTTCTGTCGTTCACACTACACTCTTTCTCTGCCCGGCGTTTCTTTCTTTCAACGCTCTTCTTGTTTCTCTCTCTCTCTTTCCCACGTCTTGTTTTTCTCCCTTTTTGGGGAAAGCTTCTGCTTCCTGTTCTTTCTCTCCTCCCCAATTCTGCCCCACGTTGTTCACTCCCTCTTTCGCGCGTGCGGACGAGCACACTCTCCTCCGCTACCTCCTCACCCCGCTCCCGCCACCCTCGACCGTCCTTCTCTAGGCTCCGTACCGCTTATCCTCACACCCGTCTCCTCTCACCTAGCTGTCCCGCAACATACTGTATTCCTTCCGTTTTTTTTTCTCCCGTATTTCCTTCTTTCTAAGCTTTTGCTTCCTTATTCCTACCCGATTTACCTTCTTTTTTTCTCCGAAGCCTCCCGCACTTACTTTCGCCCTTCTTCCTTAACTCTTCACCTCTGCGTTGCCGATATACACCCGCCACCCAACACCTCCCACATCCCCGATTTTCCGTGACATGCCATGTGTCTTCGTTCCTGCATTCCCGTCTCTCACTCTCTTGACTTCTTTTTTTTTTTTCACTACCGACCTCCCACTTACCTCCATAGTTTTCTTACGATCTCTTTCTTATAGTTTTGTCATTACGACCCACTTTCTTTTTTTATTCCGATAACTTGGAGAGCAGCTCTGGCAGACAGCGCGGCACAGTATCTTCTCTCACAATGATCGGAAGACAAGGAACAGTGAAAAGGAGAGGTAAAAGAAGCAAGCGTCACATAAACTTGAAAATAAAAACAATAAGCTCCGAAACAAAACTGAGAGGGATTGTTGCCTTATCGCTTTTCGCTGACGCGTAATGTGGAAACTCGGACGCACCGGCAGTTTAGAAATATATATATATATATATATATATATATATATATATATATATATATATATATATACGTAAATAAGTGCGTACTATAGAGCTACGCGCAAAACTACAATGATCATTCTTCCCCAATACCGCCGTCGGTATCGTTGTTCCTATGTCGCGTTTCTTTTTTTTTTATGGGGGGGGGGGGGGGGGGCGGAAAATTTGCTGCCCTTGCGAAATTCGCGGCGGCGTGTCCGCCCTTGCGACCATTGAACAAGGAAACACGAGATCATTGTTATTGGGCTCGTATAGAACTTCCTTCCTCTCTTTAAATTTTCCTTTGAGCTTGCCGCTTCATTTCTTGTCTTCGCCGCCCTTGTAAAACAAATGCGGTCAAGTGTTGAGAGGGAACTGGAACCAAGTACTGCAAAAGTACTCATTGCGATCCCGGCGCCAAATCACTACGAAACAAGATACCCGGCTTTTCGTACGGTGGCGCCAAGCAAGGCGCTGCGTTGCTTTCGATTCGAGGATGGCGCTCACCGTACAAACATGTAAGGAGCTCACGAAGTAGCAACTGAGCTAAACACACACGCACACCGTCTAGTGGTATTACAGGTAACAATGCATTCTTCGTGAAACTGACTTGTCGCACACAGGAAAGCCAGTGACTCAGCTGAAGAACTGACGAAACAAACTCTTCGGACGAATCACGGGATATATTTGTACGTGGGTCGCAGCAAAGAAGCGGGTGCGCCTTTGTGACGCTGTCAATTTTTCTCCAGCTCATCTGCTTGCGTATGTGAGAAACAGATGAACAATGAAAAAAAAGATCATTTGATTTTATTTTAATTAGGCAGATGCACTGATTCGTGTCACCGTACTTGTCCAACAAAAAAACTCGCCTGTCTATCGTCGGTACCTTATGCGGTGAACATTTGCTGCAGGTGATACAGTGAAGGTCACTTTGCAAGCAGAAACAACCGTTACGCCCGCATCTTGTACCACAAGCTGTCGCAAATACGTCGGGCGCAGCTTCAGTAATAGGGACGCGATCGCACTCGGTTTCGTTTCCCCTCTTTCAAATACGATGACAAACATGGTACAGCAATCACATGTGCTGCTGGAAAGTGAGCAGTAAAACGAGGATTGTGACGCGAGCTTAGCTAAAAGACGATGTAACGGTGACGTAGCTTACCTTTCTATAACCGTGTACTCAATCAGAATGGACATGCGTCGCTTCCGATGGCGAGACACGTCAGCTTTCACGGTTTAAATAAATTATAACAAGCTGTATTAACACAATAGCGTTGTTAATGATTTTTTTCGTCCCTCTAAATACTACACGCGATAACAATATTTGCTACGCGGTGAATAAAATTTCAGAAAGCATTAATCGAGTGACGCAGAGAGACTAATACACGCGTATTTACCGCGTGTGTATAACCATAAATAAAAATAAACTAAGCTTGTGGCACTTCCAGTGACACTAGTGATGATTAAAATTGAAGGGATACACTTAAGCTCTGCATTAATTCCAACCCGCTTCTTGTTTTGTTTTTGTTTTTGTTTTTTCACTTTTGTAACGTCCACTATAGCGCTTCAGTCCGCGAGCGTCCCTCCATTCGGGCTCTGCGAGAATGCTTCTTCCTCTGCGGCCGCTAATCGAACCTGCGACATCGCGGTCAGCGGCACAAAAGCCGAGTTATCCGAGCCATCGCTACAGCTGTGCAGTGGCAACCGCTAAGCGGTTCGCCCACCGCAATATAGCCATGATACTGAATGAGCCCTGGTGAAAGCTGCAAGAGGTGTAAACCGGGGCCGCTAGAATCGTGGCGATTCGGTCGGCCGCTGCGGCCGCCACCGCCGCGCACGTCAGAGCCGTCCCCCTCTTTCTCTCTCTCCTCTGGCAACCCGCGCGCAGAAATCGTCGTCAGTGTGCACCTGCGCAGTGCGCTTTTCCGCAAGCAGAGTATTGGCGCGGAGGAGCCAGCTTTGCAGGAGCTCTCCCGTTTCCCCTTTGCTTTCTTTCTTTCCTTTTTTCCTTCTTTCTCCTCTCTCTCCCTCGCGCACTCGCGCGCCCCCTACACACGTCTACACGCGCTAGAGCGACTGCGCGCTTCGGAACACTCGGCAGCGACTGCGTCGGCTTTCGCGACTTATCGTGTGGCAGTACAACTTTTTCTGTCCGTGCCCGCGCGACTTCCCGACCCCTCAAGTCCGGGCTTCTTTTTCATCCCTTTCCCGCTGCTTCCCCCCGCCTTCCCATCACCGAGTGCGTCGAAAACCCGGTCGTGCCGACGTAACCTCGCCGCCTCCATCGAACGAAGCCGCCCGTCCTGATTCCTTCCCGCCTCTGCCGACTGACACCGCAGACGTGCGTCGATGCATCCCTCTTATGTGACCGGTGTTCCTCGATCTCATACAGGATGGTGCGCCTTAGGTAAGCGTTGGCAGTCTGTGGCGAACCGCCTCGTCTTTCGTATGTGTTGGGGTAGCGGTTGTCGGCAACCGCTGCTCTTCCAATGTAGAGGCATTTAGTAGCCCCTCGATTCGTGTCCACTCGAGGGAGGGAGAAAGGAGAGCGATTTGCGGTACGGGAAATGGGGCGCAGAAGTAGAGAGGAGAAGACGGCTTAGAGGTCCCTCACGAAGTGGTCGCGTTTAGCGAACGCTCGCAACTATCTTTCAACGAAGCCAGTGCTGGCATTCTTAGGACTATCAGCTTAAATCTGTTCTGGTACCCTTAAGCCTCTTCTCGGTATCGGGCGAAACTTGCTAAGCTTGCAGAGCAATATATTGATGAACGGTAGGAGCGATTGTCTGTCCTATTTAACATAATGTCTCTTGCGTCGAGAGTTTTAAAAAAGAAAGCAAGTGTCATTGTAGTAACGAGTGACCTTCTAAGCACGAAATGTATGTCATTACTTGAGAGCTCCGAGACTAACGCGCACTTTTTATTGCTAAGTTTCTCGGTAAAAGTCATTTCCGGCCATTATTTTATGCTCCTACGTGCAACTAAAGAACGAAAATTGTCAACTTCTCCTTTATATGGCTTTCCTAATTACATGACGCAGAGCGACCTTTCATTATCCGCAAGGCACGTTATGAACTGTGTGTAATTAGGCGCCGTTTGTAATTAGGTTCATTTAACGCGACTGACAATCATGTCCACATTGTGCTTGATGCAGCCTGAATGATATAGGACGTTAGTGCCCTCTCGCACAGTTTTTTTTTTTTCGAGGTCAGAAATTGAAGCGGCGTCTGAATTTTCCCGTGGAAGGTCAAATAAGAGGCCCATCGATAACGCCACATATCTGAAATAATGCGAACGGTCTATTTGTATCTGTAATACCAGCCGTATTTTCATCCAAGTGCGAACGTTCGCCGTAGCGCCTCGCGGTCAATTTTCCAAAGTGCTGTAGCAACCTTCGCGTTGGACGCCCATGATTGTTTCTTCTTTTTTTTTTTTTTCGGGCGTGGTGTAGCGGAACGGTGTGCATTGACTACGACTGTAACCATGTTCTCTCTGACAGCCGAGCTTTTAGTCTCCCGCTGCCATGCTGCTTCTGATTAATTACCTCGTGGACGTTCTTTATACAAAGCAATGCCTTCATCCCTGGATCCATAAGACGCAGACATCCAAATGTATGTCAGCTACGTTCGCACGGCGACCACGGCAGTCGCGTCACGAGCAGTGGTTGTAAAAGTTTGAAAGTATTCGCCGTCGCGCATTTTTATTGGATGTGAAGACCACTGCTAAGGCTGAGTAAGCAACCTGCAATTGCAATGGTCGCAGTGTGAACTTAGCCTGAAATGCTCAAGTGCAGTGTGTTTTCTCTCTCGGTATTGCTGAAATATGATTATATGTGCCCCCATCTTTCTTTCTTTCTTCCTGTGTGACGGAAATAACTTTAAACTTCAACTTGATTGAACAATCGATCACGATGTAACCTAACTACTTGTCAAATGTGTGAAATGTTGCATGTTACTCTCAGCAGAATTAGCGGCATTTCCTTAATAAACAATTTCTAATGTTGAACAGGATCGAGCACTGGCTGTCACGGTGCTAATTTTTTTTTCTGCCAATATACACGCACCAACAATCAGGGACAAGAACAATAAAATAGTGCATCGACGGCTTAAACTGTCTGCAAGACATATTTCCAGTGTTTCTGTCACAAAGTTTTTGACTGAACAGTGTTTTTTTTTTCTTACTGGCTCTCTTTGTAACTACAGACATCGATTAATCGTCGCATAGTCATCGTAAGATTGGCCCCAAACTTTCTCACATTTCTGGGCAATCTTTAGTAAAGCGTTGCGCCGGCGTCGTGACATTGCCAGTCGCGTCTTTCGTTGTCTCTTTATGGCGTCACGTCACGATCACGAGATTATGAGCTTCCAGTTAGCCTGATTTACGTTTGCCAAAACAGAATGCTCACTTAACAAGACAGATTGCATGAACCGAGGCTCCGTAACGTATGTTTGTAATTTTCTAACCGTATCAGTGGCAAAATAAAAGGAGATAAAAATAAGAAAAAAAAAGAAAATCAAATCTGCCGAAGTCAATGACGAGCAACAGTAATTTTCTCTTTTCGCGTGCTATCTCTCTTCCAACTTATTAAGGGACTGACGTCACGAAGCATCTCATGCGTAATATTGATCCGTCATTATCTAGCATCATCATACTGGCTAAAAAATATAGCCACTCAGACAACGCGTCAGGTAAAGACTAATTGGCTACGCATCGTTCTTGTTGCGATTAACTTTCTTAAAGCACAATTTCCAAATCGTTAAGCATGCAAACTACAAAGCATCGCGCATTGCATGCCACATATAATTTAATGGGTGTGCGCTTTCAGAGCATGCAAAACAGGAAAGAAAGGTTGCCGAAAAAAAATCAAGACTAGAAGACTGCAAACCCAATTTGAGCGTTACCGCACAAAAAATGTGAACAAGCGTGAACGTTTATAAAGGTTACAATGATAAAAGTGCGCGGAAGGCTTTGTGAACATGGTCCTCGCATAGTGGCAACTGGCGGCACACTCAAACGTGTTCGCCACCATTTGCGCTTTTTTTCCCAACAAACTCCGGAGCGAAATACGGCCTTCGAGATCGGGCAAGGTACCACATACAAGTCGAAAGAGAGCACCCCGGACAGGTTTTTCGCGACCGATGTACGGTGCAGAAAACGCGTGCTCATGATTGAGAAGGAAAACGTAAGCGCGAAAGAAACAAGGGCGGCAAGACCAGTACACAGGAAAGCGCCAGCCCTGTGTACCCGTCTCGTTCCCTGTTTCTTTCGCGTTTCTGTTTTCATTCTCAATTATGAACCAACTCGCCCAAGGAAATGTTCTACTAAGCATGCTCATGACACGTGTCGCCGTATACCTGGCGCCTGGTACACGTGTGTGTGTTCTCCCTCCCTATCCCCCTTTTTCCCACCTTCGCCACGGAGCAGCACCCGGCTTCGTGGAAGCCCTCGGCGGACGGCACGCGCATGCTGGGTCACATGGTGCTGAAGAAGAACCTCCAGGAGGGAGGCAGCTCGAGCGCCGCCATCTTGGGCCTCAAGGTGGTTGGCGGAAAGATCCTCGAATCCGGCAAGTTGGGCGCTCTCGTCGAGAAAGTCAAGAAGGGCAGCGTCGCCGACACCGTCGGACACCTCAAGCCTGGTACGCAGACCCCCGCACACGATCCCTGTACAGTACGCGTAGACCTTTCCAACGAAAGCGCTAAGGTCGTTGCAAAACATGCCCTCCTCTTCTCGCTGCCAGTCATGACCAAGTCGCATGGTGCTCTTTGGCCATTTCTGGCCTTCGCGCAAAAAAAAAACGAAGAAAAAGAAAAACGAAAGAAAGAAAAACAATGTCCACCAATCAAACATGCCCTCTGGACGCCTAATTTTTTTTTTCAATCTGAGATTTCACGTACCGGTACCACGATCTGATTTTGAGGCGTGTCGTAGTAGGAAGGCGGGGGGGTCCAGAATAAGTTTGATTGTCTGGGGTTCTTTAACGTGCGCAGCTTAATATAAGTACATAAGCGCTTTTGTATTTCGCCCCCATCGAAATGCGGCCGCCACAGCCGAGATTCGATCCCGCGACCACGACCTCAGCAGCGCGACGTCATAGCAACTAAGCTACCGCGGCGAGTTGTCCCTCTTGGCGGTCGTAAGCCCACATGATCGCCTGCTCAAAACAACTGTGCAGGAACGTGAAAGGATGATAGTTCTCATCTACGAGAGAGTTAGAACAAAGCTACAGAGCAAACCAATACGCGTTTCTCGGAAAACTTGGAAGAAAAAAATTCGACCTGGCGCAGGGATCGAACCGGAGACCAACGTCTTTCCTGGGCGGATGCTCAACCATTCGAGCTAACCAAGAGGCTAGGGGAATCGCGGAGCGAGGACGAGTCAATTGACACTGATGGCAAATCAATTCTGCGCAAATGCGCAAGGTGGCGGAAGTTTCGTGAAAGAGAAAAATTGTCATCCATCCTAAAGTAGTATGAAATTAACAAAAAAAAAAGAAAAAGAGAAAAAAACTAGAAACAGTAGCAACACGTGCTTCTTGTACGCGCGCGCCATAGTCCAGAAAGTACGCGCTCTCGCACATCGGTTTTAGGTGCATAAACACCCCCCAGTTTCGCTCCATGTTTACGCGCCTCGCTTTACGGGGACGCTAAAAGTTAGACACAAAGTCATGATTGGCAGCTTTACCGATACCCTCGAAACGACAAGTTCTTCTAGCTTACGGGGCTTAAACTTAGATGATAAGGAAGAAGCTTGAGAAGATGTGAAACATCCTGGACGAGCGATGGAACAAAATGTGACAGCCTTAACGTTAAGGGACAGGAGGATATCGATGTGGATTGGAGAGCGAACGGTTGTAACTGAATGAATTAGTCCTGTATTCGTCCCTGTCAATTAGGGCATGGACTTCAGACAAAAAGATACAAAAAGCAGCTTGAAAAAATATGGGGCCCAGAAAACAAATGCAGGCATATATTATACAGGGGCAGCAGGCAGGCAGACTTTATTCCATAAGGCAATGACAAAATAACATTTCAAAAGGACACAATATGTAATATAAAACATTGGAGAATTGAAGACCTACAACAAAAGTGCGCACGAGAAAAATGCAAACAAATCATGCATTAGGAAACAGTACGGTTTGATACATTCAATAAAATATTGCTTAAGGGAAGTGGAAGACAGAGTGTAAACATCATGGAAGGCGTCATGCTTATTTAAATGTGTACACAATAAATATTATAGGCTCTGCTCACCGTAGTTTATTCGTACACGCGGAACTAACCATTTATTTGCTTGTCTCGTGGAAATACATTGATCTACGCGTATCATTTTAGAGAGAGCCTTAACATGTTCAGAGACACTTGGCAGAGAGAATATAATAATCTGTACTGAAAAATAATGTCCACCCGGAGAATATTGTATTTAAGAAAAAGGTTATATGTATGAGTTCTGTAAATAAGTGCAGCTGTAAGTCTTATTGTTCTCTTTGCAGATATAGAAGCATGTTAATATTAGTTTTATATGTGCTCGCCCATACCAGGTGAGAGTAATGCAAATGACATTAGAATATCGCATGGTAGATGATGAGTTTAAGCTTAGGTTGAAATTCGTAGCGACATTCTGACGAGAAACTTACAGCACATGACAGCTTTGATGCATGTACCTGATGTGGTCGGTCCACCTCATGTACCAAGGGATTGAAATTTTCTTGCGACTTCAATAACTGCATGATTTATTATCAGTGTTTGATTTAACATGATCATTTTGTCGAGGAGACGAAAAATTAATCATTTAGTATTTTTCGTATTTGCTAGCAATCCATTTCCTCAAGACCATGTGCCTAGCGCACTCAAAGGAGCATTACCTGTGTTTACGAGCTCTTCTTCGGAGAAGTCACTTAGAAAAAGACTGGTCTCGTCTGCCTACAATACGTATGTTAATTCATTGGCTGTACTCACGATGTCGTTCGTATATACATTAAAAAATAAATGGCCTAGAAGGCTGCGTTGAGGAACGCCACATTGAATAGAACGCATATTAGACATGTAGACTTCTATGTAAACCGTTTGTCTTCGGCAGCTTAAATAAGAGCGAAAAGGAGGTAGATAAATCCCACGGGCTCCATATTTTTGAAACTTATACATTATTATCTCGTGATTCAGCAAGTCAAATGCTTTTTTAAGATCCCTGAATTTCCCCAGTGTTGGTTTGTATTCTTCAATGTTACCTAAACAAAGTTCTTTTTGCTATAGCAAAGCTGATTCACTTGACATTCTGTTGGTTGTATGTATGAGCTCTAGTTAGCGTTAGTCTACTTCTTGGTTGTATCTTGGTTGTATCCAGGTTGAACTTGGTAGCAGATAGGTTCGGCCTTAGCTATACCTGAGTTGAGCTTGGTTATGCCAGGTATCTCTTAGGTTATGACGCAATCGATCGGCCAGCTTCGCTGTGTCTCGAGCTTTTCGCGGCCTAGTGCAAGCTTTGCCGTTTTTTTTTTATTTTAATTTCGTGCTCGAAGCGCGAAATCGTCGTCATTTTGTTATTTAGCAAATTTCTCAGCACTAATATTTTTTTTTTACTTTATGTATTTATTTTCGTTGTAAAAGTCTCCAGAAACACACAGGCTGAGTTTTCTTTCATTTACAAATGCAACATAATCCTTCTATTGTAAGAACTTCTAACACTCCTTTTTGTGCGTACATTGCCACAATCTGTGACTTTACGAGGCAGAGGTTCGCGAATTTAAAGATGTCGCCGCTCGTATTTCTGCTTAGCGTTGTCTTCTGGCATTCCAAGCGTAAGCCTTCAGCAAACGTAGTTCTTTGTATTGTGAAATTGTAGTCTACAAAAGTAACTCTATGTTTTTTTTATTTTTTAAGTGTCATTTAAATGCCCTGTGAACAGCGTGGCTACAAAAAAAACCGGTGACTGCAAGCTACGCCTGCATTTGTACGCCCCTACGCCGGCAGTCGTGTCAGAGTTTATTAGTAGGCAGCACCCTATGTTGCGTTAGATGTTATGCTAGGTGATGATCACGAATAAATTCGCATATCATATTGCAATCCTGTCTATTGTTCTGTGAAATTTCTTCTGCCTACGTCCAAAGCATGAATGTACGTGAAACTTAAAGGGCTACAACCGATGAATTTCAGCAATGCTTGAAATTTGGAAAGTTGGTTTCATCTGTTCGGTCTCGGTTTTATACGTTCGTCCTTGTCCGAGTTAATTCCTTACGTTAGCGCAAAAAGATGGAGCTAGAATATAATTCGCACGTACTATATCTTCGTGTTTCCGCTTTTTTTTTCCCTCCTATCTTTTCACAGGAGACGAAGTTTTGGAATGGAACGGCCGGTCACTTCAAGGGAAAACATACGAGGAGGTCTACGACATCATATCAGAATCTAAGCAGGAAATGCAAGTCGAGCTCGTCGTTTCCAGGCCGCTCAGGTAACATGTAGCAAGTGCTTTTCTTTTTGCATAATTTATTTGACGTAACCCTATCGAATATAACGAAGAATTATTACATAACCTGAGAACACTTAAAGAGTTGTTTGCACGTTGTTCACAAGTAACCGAGTCGTCTAAACAATAACAAGTTCGAGGCTCATTTTTTTCCCCTCTTCATTAACTGCACTTCATTTCTCTGTCGTTTGTGCTTCTAAATTTGCAGCGATGCTGGAAGGGGAGACATATCGGACAGAAATATGAGGAGACACGTTTCCGGACCCAGCACGGGGAGCACCGCACGGCGAGGTGCGTATGACAGGATTTAACCGGTCCTTACATTTAACGCGAAAGCATTATATGGCTCATGAGGCGGAAAATCCGGCGTTGGCGTGACCATGCCATGGTCCGAAAAGGCTACGAACCCACGACCATTAATGGGAGCCGTACCCACAACCTTTGGTGTTAATTAAGGCGAATTTAATTAAAGTAGCGTAATTAAGACACTCGAACCCACGACCTTTGGTGTTAATTAGGGCTAAGTTAAGTAAGGCACAGCTAATTAAAGTAGAGTTAATTAAGGGACTCGAACGCACGACCTTTTGTGGGAGTCGAAACCCTCGACCTTTGGTGGGAGTCAAAACCACCACTTTGCGTTGTGCGTACCTTGTGACGAACACCGTTGGTCAGGTCGCGGTGCTTCTGCTGACGTGGCCGCTCGAGTCACGTGACTCCACCAGTGGTGCCACCGGACGTCGCCACACTTCTGATGACGTAGCCGCAATGCTTTCGCATTAATCCACGTAGGGATAATTAAGTGCCCCTTGAATTTTATTAGGTGCCTCTCATTGTATCATGCCGCGATCTCAGCAACCAGTCGATACAAGCTATCCGAAACATGGCGTCATGCAGCAGCCGAGAGACGCACTCACTTGTTGATTACATCGTTAGTGACGACAACTGGGCTAGTCGGTGTATTCGACTTCTTGATTACACTGCGAGAATTCAGTCAAGACGACGTTCGTGTTTTGTCGTACATAGAATACAGAACGAACTGCGTTTACATCACCAGCTAATATTGTTTACCAATGCAAAACTTTATTAGCACTCGCCTTATTTGCGCGTGCATTTTTATTTTTATTTTCCGCCGTGGGTGTCTCTGTTGTGCAGACGTGAGGAAGCACGACTACTCAGACCGGAGGCCCAGCGTTACGGTGACGCCCGGCTCCCCCACGTTAGGCCACAGACCTCGTCGTTCTCCAATACTTGGCGGACGCATCCGGGTAAGCCAGCCAATCCCACTCTTGCTTCTCCTACTTTTTTTTCTTACTCTTCTCCCGCCTCGTCTTCCTGCTATTCTTCCTAAACTTCTTCATTCTCTACTTCTCTGTCATATTCTTATTCATCTTTTTCTTTTCGTTTCATATGCCTCTTCTTCGTTTCTTACTTCTTCTTCTTCCTAACGATCCTCCTAAACTGCTTCCCCTCTACTTCTCTATCATATTTTTATTCATCTTCCCTTTCTTTTCCTTTTCGTATTCCTCTTTTCCTTTCTTTCTTCTTCCTAAATTTCTTTATTCTCTTCTTCTCTATGATATTCATCTTCATTTCCTTTTTCTTTTCCTATGCCTCTTCTTCCTAAACGTTTTCCTCCTATACTTCTCTATCATATTCTTATTCATCTTCCTTTTCCTTTCTCTTTCGTATTGCTCCTCTTCCTTTCTTGGTTCTTCCTCTTTTTCTTCTTTTTGAAAAACACACGAACAGAGATGTTCGTGTGGAGCGTGAGCAGAGGAGCAGCGAACAACCTTATAACAGAGGAAGAAACGACCTAGTCGCACCAGGAGTAGCAAATAATACACTGTGTTCACATAACCAACTCTTTATTCATGTTCTGTAAGCGCAGCAACTAAACAAATACGAAAAAGAAGAGACGAT